>NC_088927.1:56640000-56642500 GCF_038396675.1 Hydra vulgaris | reverse complement strand
TTGTAAAAAGATATTATTCAAGTCATTTTGAGGGCAATTATAAATTTGAAATTTAATTTATATTTTTTTTTTGTGCCTAGTGTAGGTTCTAAGTATGGGTGGATATATTAATAATAAAATATATATGGAATATATATTAATAATAAAATTAGTTCAATTTTCCAAATTAAATATTTTTCCATTTTGAAATTGATAATTTTCAAAATTGATAATTTTAGAGGCCTAATGGAGCAATAATTATAAAAAACATTTTTATTTATTGAAGCTAATTTTTTTTGTAAAGACCAACATTTTTTTAAGTATAGAAACTTTACTAGACTGTAATCCAAATGCATTTATGAAAGACATTTTTTGTAAAAGGCTGTATTTATATATGACATAATTTTTTCTTTTATAGATAAAACCGTTTATTTCCTCATTATTATATTATTGCTTCTGATTTTTTATGATTATTATATTATTGCTTCAACTTGTTTCTCCGCGTAGCGGCCTTGTTCGTCAAGTTTCGTGTTTCGGAGTTATTTAGTTGAGAGAGGGTTATAACAAATAATTTTATAAATTTAAAATGTAATTGTTTTATAAATTAATAAATACAATTATATGTTTTTTACAATGATGCTTAGTTGATATTAGTTTTTAGAAATGATTGTTTCTTTTTTTTTACAGGAAATGTGAAGATATCGCTTTCAATAGCAATAGCTCTTAAAACACAAGATGTTCCTGTTGTTCCTGAATGGAAATTATGCAGTAGATGTTACATAAAGTTATAAAAGGTCACCTTATACGCAAGGCTAGAAAAGCTAAAAAAAAAAACATAAAAATTTGTAAAAGTTGCTTTCCTATGAAACCATTGATTTTATCAAAGTGACGACTACACACAAATGATGCCTGGAAAAAAAAGATTTTGTTGGTATAGAGTGCAAACAACACATGCAATA
Organism: Hydra vulgaris; assembly: GCF_038396675.1. NCBI lineage: Eukaryota > Metazoa > Cnidaria > Hydrozoa > Anthoathecata > Hydridae > Hydra > Hydra vulgaris. Next base: position 56,641,562 of record NC_088927.1, on the reverse strand, counting down.
AAGACTAATACTTAATTATGGGAGTATTTTGATTAATTTAAAAAAACTCCATGTAACATTCTAATCAGAAAACTAATTTAAATGTTGGATTTTCAAAGTTTTGCAGCCTTTGCCCATTTTATTTATATATGACATAATTTTTTCTTTTATAGATAAAACCGTTTATTTCCTCATTATTATATTATTGCTTCTGATTTTTTATGATTATTTTATTATTGCTTCAACTTGTTTCTCCGCGTAGCGGCCTTGTTCGTCAAGTTTCGTGTTTCGGAGTTATTTAGTTGAGAGATGGTGTGTAACTACAAACTTGTCTGGCACTCACAGTGTTAGTGTCTGTATCTATCGTCAGAAAAGGTATTTTACGGCATTTTTCAACTTTTCTAAATGACGCCTGAAAAGGCGTCATTTAGAAAAGTTGAAAAATGCCGTAAAATACTTTTTATTAATAGTGATGTTTGATACCTATATTGAATGTTATAACAATGCCTCAAAAAAAAAGATCAAGGTGACATCACCATTTTGACCATCAAAATACCCTAAAATATATGCCTTTATTATCTAATTTACATGCAATTATGGTGGTTAAAAAAATTTTCAATTTGAAATTTGTATCCGCCATGCGGAAGATTGTCTTTGTACAAAATTTCAGGATGATACCTCATTTGGCTCATAAAATATATTGTTATTTAACAACAAAAAAGTATTTTGCAAAAAAAATGGTGAGTCAGAATAAATAATAAAAATTAAATCCTGAATATCTCAAGAACCGAAAGGCGTTGGACGTTCCAAATTCAGATTTTCTTAATTTTCATAAACCCTATAACATATTAAAAAATTAGCAAAATCCAAAACATGGAGTGACATTTTATGTTTTTTTCTTCTGACTTGACATGGAATTACCCATCAATCTTACTAGTTCAATGCTGGCTTGCGCAATTAAACAAATCTAGTTTTAACAAAGACATTGTAGTTTTGTCATTTAAAAGAAACATCTAATCAAATGAACTTCCCATAAAAGTTAGGTAGTAGTTCTTCAAAAGTCTCTAGAATAGAGAACTAGAAATAGAATACTGGAAAAGAAACTAGAATAAAAAAAAATAGCAAGATTGAAAATAACATTTTGTAATTTTTCTCTAAAAATAATAAAAGAGAAAAAATCAGAATATTTCTATACTTTTGTAATAAAACAAAATATATTATATAAAAAGCAATAAAATTGCATCCGGATCAAATATTACCTACCTAGGAATGTTTTTAGGCTGCCACTACTTTCTTCAAATAACTTTGACTTTATAGGAACTAAAACTTTATTTGTTCGAGCACTTAAATGTTCAAAGTTGGTGTTTTGCCCTGATTTACCAAGTCCAGGTTGCTTACTCTTTGTTAAAGATTTCCGGTAGTCAACAACTAAGACTACTTTTGACCAAACCTCTATTGCTTTCTTGGCAATAATTTGATTTTCAGCCAGTCGAGTGCCACAAATACGCTAGCAGTTTTGCTATCTGGAAATATCAAAGCAAATTGTTTAGACTTATTCACACATGATCTATGATAGTGTTTGC
>NC_088927.1:56572500-56635000 GCF_038396675.1 Hydra vulgaris | reverse complement strand
ATATATATATATATATATACATAACCTAAAAACACTACTAGATTAAAGAAGTCTATTTATTTTATTTTATAATTTGGGCTCATTTATCGCTATTTTCGAAAACTAACATTTTGTTAATTTTCAAGAGGAGAATATGGTTATAATTAAACACACGTTTATAAAATATAAAATTATAAAATGTTAAATTTTTTCACTGAAAATCTTCACCCATAAAAAGTAGATATAAAAATAAAATGCTATGACTATTATCAAAAAATATATAGTCTTTTATCAACATCGTGAACCAGAGCTGATATGACAAATCCATCAGGTGTAGGCATGCAGACACACTTCCGCAAAATATTGTGTTTTTGCTTGACACAAGGAGTAGAAATAGAACTTTTGCGTAGAAAAAATATGTCAATATCCTTTGAATGCACAAAATCAGTAAAAAAATTGTCCAAAGAATGCTTCTTGAATTTAACGCAATGAAGTTGATCACCAACAACTTTTTCAACAAATACAACACTTGAGTTAGTTATAAAACAATTATCTTTATCAGAAACACTAACGCAGAAAGTGTTTTTTGGTGTTTGATGAAAATCATTCAGCTCGTCAAGTCTTTTGGCTACTTGTATCAATAGATTTCTTGTTCCACTGATCATTTTTTTCACTTTTTGAAGATAATTTTCAAACTTAAATGCCGAGAAAATATCAAGAGACACACCATAATTCCGAACATCTTCACAAAGATGCAAAAGACCGTGTACATTATAGACACAAAACAAATGGTCATACACATCTACTGAATTAGTTACAAAGTATCTTAGTAAGTGTTCTGCATTCTGAAGATTACGAATTGCATCATCACTTTCACACAGAAATCTTATAGCAAGGCACAGACTTAAAAAATATTTGTAAGCATAGTTATTAACAAAACCTTTAAGGGCAAAAATACCAGTGTAAAGCAAAAATGAGTGCAATTCTGTCGCTTTCCATCTATCCAACTCAACAAGACTTCGTGGATGTCTAACAAAGTCACTTGGAAGTTTACCATTCAAACTGGTTAGCTTCTCAGACACCTGGTTGACAATGTTGGCAGATAGTTTTTAAGAAATTGTACCTTTGATACTGCCCTTTAGAAAATATTATATTCTACGCATAACACCAAGACAAACAAGATGCATATAATCAAGTGGAAACGTACTCACAAAACCAATAGACTTAACATCATGTAATGAATTTTTTCTGGTTTGATGAGATCTATTATAATCATCTTTGAAAAAGTAACCATTTGTCCGAAAGATCTGGTCCGTTCTTAAAACAACATTTTCTTCATGGTGGGAAAAAACAATACGATTTTTTAAACTCTTCCCTACCATTGTACATCTTTCGCATGAGTGCAAATCAGTATGACTAACGATTCCTTTTAACATTGCCCTAGAAGGAGCATCGCAAACAACTGCATAAACAGTAACAATGTAATCAATGTTATTAACATGAAGAGCATTATGCCGCAATTCATTTAACTCATCTACTAAGGTACGCAAGTTCACAATGAATGGTGGCTTTTTATTACCACAAAATAAACCAACTGCAAATGGTTCCATTCCTAAAATTGAAGCAAGTATTAGCCATAATTGGGTAGAGTTTGATTTTAACAAAGGTATGCCATCAATATTAAAAGTTAGATAAAGAGAAGTTTCTTTGAATTATTTGGAAGAAATTTGTTTTTCAATTTGTGTTTTTAAACCCAAGTAAATGTAGTCACCATAACCTTTAATATTGATACTTGCAATACTTCTTTTAGTTTTTAATAATGTCCTAGAATCTAATGGTACACTTTGCTTACACTCCAAAAACAACTTTAATGCACCATTAATACATTGTCTTGTGCATCTATTTGTAAAAGTCCATTAACGCAGTTTAGAACATTAGCTTGCATCATAAATACTATTTTCATCTTCTTTATTACCATAAGAAACACTTTCTGAGGATATTAAAGAAACATCTATTTCACTATTGCAATTACTCAAATCACTTTCAATAAATAGAAAATCATTATCTTCTACATCATTTGAAATATCTGTAAAAATATTATCACTCTGTTCATTTCTTGTTATATCTGAAGAACCTTGTGTAGATACAGACATCTGATAACAGCTAACCGCCGTTTCCTCGACAATGATACTGAACTGAAGACATAAACAAGATTTAAAGTTTATAATTTTTTTCTAGCAATTTTAAACTTATTTATGAAACAAAACCAACAGAAAAAATAAATATTTATAAAAAATACATAACTAAAATATATAATAGAGCCTTAAAAATATCTTTGGTACAAATCAAAAGAAACAGAAAATATAAAATAACTTGTCATTAACGCATGAGTCACAAAAAAAGACAAAGAGAGGGAAATTTCTTTATTTTTCTCACCATTATTCAATAACCTTATAAGTTATAAGGCTATTGGGTTTTACTAGACAATAATGTTCCTAGACAACAACAAAACAATATCATTGGGTCTTCCTAGTCAATAATACTTTATGCAGAACTTATCATTTGTCAATGTAGCCTAATAAACTTAATAAGTAGCCTAGTATTATTAGTTTAATAAATGTAATAAGTAGCCTAAATTTAAATAGTACCCTGGTATATTAAATAAGTTGTAACATAAGTTATATAATATTATATAATATATTGTATAATATAATATATAATATATTATATCATATAATATATATAATATACTATATAATATAATAATTATTATGTAATGTATAATATTTCAAATGAAGTAAGCTTCATAGACAATTTTGACAGTCTAAAGTGATATATAATGGGATTGCGAAAAAAGTATACCTTGTACTTGGGTTCGATCTTTTGCGTGTGGCTATATAAAAATTATCTGCCATAACGTATCTATGATTTTGATTAATATAAATCGATAACACTTAGAATCTAAGTGTTATAATAAAAAAGTGTTGTAATCTAAGTTAGATGGAATGTATTGATAACACTTAGATATTATATTTTGTTTAGATAAAATATTATGTGACTTTTTAGTATAATGCATTGCGACATTATAAGTTATTATAAAGACTGACACTTTTTTTTATTTATTATAAAACTAAAACAACAAAAATTATGTTATCAGTAAAGTAAAGTAAAAATAATTATAATGATGAATATATAAACCATATTACAAAAAATTAGTAAATATAATAAAGGATATCTTTACAAGCTTCTAATCACAGGTTTTCATTACGAATAAAGTTCCAGAAAAAAAAGAGTTCCAAAGAAAAAAGTTCCAAAACCAACAATATTTTAAAAACGTGACTTTCACGTTTTTATCAAATAAAATAGTCACCTGGACAAGGTCACGTAAAATACACGTGATTGAGACGTGAATAAAACGTTGCGTGCCTACTGGGCATGGTGTTCACTTGTAAAAAATACAAAATAAAATTATTTTACGAAAGTGAAAGTGAAATACGAAAAGCCAAAAAAAAAACATTAAAAAACTTATTCTAATACTTGGAGGGCTAATACATGTTATACATATATGTATATATATGTATATATAAATATATATATATATATACATATATATATATATATATATATATATATATATATATATATAAATAAATATATATATATATATATATATATATATATATATATATATATATATATATATATATATATATATATATATAACTGGTGATGCGGAAGTTATTGGACAAATCCTAATTTCATTATTTGAGCATAATAATTAGTTTTTGTGGTTTTATGCGTAGACATAAACGTTATATAAAATATAAACTTTATTATTTGAAACACATATATTTAAAATGAGGTTAAATGCAGCTGAACGAGAATCTTTTCAAAAGCGACTAAAAATTTTTTTTGTAAATAAACCTAATATAAAAAATCATTTTGAAAAAGAAGGATTTGCTCAAAGTACAATATATGATAACCTACAAAGACTTGAAACTATTCAATCGTTTTCTGATAAAAAGCGCTCTGGTCGTCCGACATCCTGGACTAGAAAAAAGAAATCCGAATAAACGATTCTTGTCAGCAGTCAAAAATCGGTCAGTCAGAGAAAAATAGCAATTAAATTCGGTAATTCAATCGACAATTGGTCGTCACAAAAAATGAATATTAAATATAGAAAACGTGAAAAGACTCCAAAATACACTATAGAACAACAAATAAAGGCAAAAAAAAGAAGCAGGAAACTAGTTAACCAACTCTATAACACAAAATCGCTTCTAGTCAACGATGACGAAAAACACTTTTGTTTTGCAGGGGACAACATGCCTGGAAATTCTGGATACTACACAAACAACAAAAAGACATGCCCAAAAAATGTTCGTTTTCTGGAAAAGAGAAATTTCCAAAAAAAGGAAAAGAGAAATTTCCAAAAAAATTATTAATGTGGATAGCCATATCTGACCGTGGAATGTCCGAGCCATTGTTTCGCGCTTCCAAGGCTGTAGCAATCAATTCATCAATCCATATTAATGAATGTTTAAAAAAACGACTTCTTCCATTTATTCACAAGTATCATGGAGACTTTAACTATTTATTTTGGCCAGATTTAGCAAATTCTCATTATTCTAAAGATCTCTAAATTGGATGGATCAATATGTCTATTACGTTTATAAAGAATCCAATCCCCCAAATGTGCCTCAAGAACAACCAATTGAAAATTTTGGGGGACATTTGGCACAGAAGGTTTACAAGGAAAATTGGCAAGCTTCAACAGAGCAAGTTTTGATTGATCGCATTAAACTAAAAGTATAAAAAATTGATTTAAACTTTTTACAGTCGCATATGAAAGGCGTCAGAGCAAAATTGAGATCAATTGCAGATGGTGGTGTTTTTTCATATAAAAAATAATATATTTTTATTAAAAGATAAATGCTTTTTTTTAAAAAAAAAATAATAGTAGTTTGTTTTTTTATTTATAAATAAGTTATTGACGTTTTCATTGTGTCCGATAAATTCCGCATCAGCCGTTATATATATATATATATATATATATATATATATATATATATATATATATATATATATATATATATAAATATATATATATATACACACATATATGTGGTAAATATATATATATATATATGTGGTAAATATATATATATATATATATATATATATATATATATATATATATATATATATATATGTGGTAAATATATATATATATATATATATATATATATATATATATATATATATATATATGTGGTAAATATATATATATATATATATGTCGTAAATATATATATATATATAGATATATATATATATATATATATATATATATATATATATATATATATATATATATATATATATATATATATATATATATATATATATATATATATATATATATATATATGACAAAAGTATAGGATTTTAAGTCATCAAAGAATTAACTATACGCTTCTCTATAGGTAAGTATAATCCATTTGCTTTTTAATAAAATTTCCTTGATGATAAAAAAAAAGAAAGTAAGGAAAAATTTACGAAGAGAAGTCAAATTTTAACTTTTTTTAAGTTTATTTAAAGACTTTTAAAAAATTTTTTTTTTTAAGGATATTTAAGGTTTTTAAGGAGGAGTGGGAACCCTGATGATAATTTCGAGTTATTTTTTGTTAAAAATGTAAAAAAAATGGTAGAGTATGAAACACGTTAGAAAATAGGTAGCACACTTTATTAAACGAGTAGTGAGAAACTTAACGTGTAAAATAATTTTAAAGCTCAAAAAGTTTCTGAAGGATATGTTAACTGCTTGAACAATCGATGGACTCTGTTTATGTGGTGAGAAGAAAGAGTTTTTTAAATTCAATTTTAAATTCAAAGTCTTTCATTAAATTCTTTTTTTTAACTATGATTTTATTAATACTGCCACAAGTACTCTTGCTTTCAAATAGCATACAATGCAAAGACAGTAAACGTGTTACGTAAAATCTGTATGGAGAGATGATTTTAAGTTCCTATTTGAGTTGCGCAAAGCATGCATTATTTGCAAGAATTTTGGCCAATATCCAAACAACTATTGAATACAAATGTTTTACTTTAAAATTTTTTTAAATAAGGAAACTATAATGTCTCACAAATTTTTTTAAAGTGCATTACAGATAGCTTATTCACACTTATAAAAAAAGTAAAATTGCCACCTTAAGGTAGAATATATATAGGATATGTGCCTAAGGATATGCACATATTAGGATATGTACCTTTAAATATACAAATATTAGGATATGTTCCTAGTGTAACATATCCTATAAGGTGATATATCTTTAGTAGGGTATGGTTTTCTACACTTTAAATAGCACATAGCTTTAAGGTAGAAAATTGTACAACAAATCTTTTTTTAATACAATTTTCTATATATAATTTTCGATATGCCAACTTATATATTTAAATCTAATATTGTTCACTTTACAAACAGTTTTACAGATTGCATAAACAATAGTATCCATGGTGATAAAAATCTGTCATTTCTAAAAATGGCAGATATTATATTATGTTTTAGGAAGAATGACCCAACTGATAAGTCGAATTACAGTCAAATTAGTATTTTACCAGCCCTTTCTAAAGTTTTTGAAACTATTTTATATAAACAAATGATATTTACTAAACCTAGATTTGATAAACTTTAGTGTGGTTTCTGAGAGGTTATGGTACTCAATGTGTTCTTTTTTTGTTACTCAATAAGTGGCATGATTTTATTAATAATCGAGGCGTTATTGGATCAATAATAATAGACCTCTCAAAAGCATACCACTATATCTCCCATGACTTAAAAATTGCTAAATTAGGTGTCTGTGGTTTTTCGAAAGAAATTCTTAATCTCTTTCTATCCTATATTTTTTGTCATGAGCAAAGGGTAAAAATATTCTGCCTCAAATTGGGTGGATGTATTATCTAAAGTCCCTCAAGCGTCAATCACTGGACCTATTTTGTTCAATATGTTTATCAATGATCTATTTTTATTTATTAAAGATACAGAGTGTTGTTATTTTCCTGATGATAACACTACTTATGCTTGTGATTATAGCTTTGAGGAGGTTATTTTTCATTTGCAAAAAGAAGCAACCAAAACCATCAAGTGGTGTCAGATAAACTCGATGGTTGCGAACCCAGATAAGTTCCAACTTCTTTTAGTTCAAAAAACACAAAAAATCAATCGCTAAAAATAGATAATATAAAGGTTTTTGCCTCCGATAAGGTAAAACTACTTGGTATAACAATTGATAAAGATCAAAAATATGGGGAACACATTAATCAGTTATGCAGTAAAGCTAATGGTAAACGTTTTTCCTTAGCACGCATAAGAAATTTTTTATCCCGTGATAAAAATATTTTGCTGTTAAATGCTTTTATTTTGTCTAACTTTTCTTATTGTCCTCTAAATTGGATGTTTTGTTCAGAAAAAGATGACAAGCAAATAAAAAGATTTCATAAAAATGCTCAAAGTATAGTCTATAAAAGATTTGGTTTGTCTTTGGATGAATGATAATATTTTGATAAAAGTCCAAGAATCCATCTAATAAACTTGAGATTTCTTATAATGAAAACTTTCAAATCTATTAATTGTCTAAATCCAATATTTATGAAAAACATTTTTACTATAAAAAATTTTATGTATAAACTCCATTGTAGCAAAAATTCATTCTACCTCCTAAATGCAGTAGAGGTGTAGTAGGTAGAGCGCTCGCTTCATAAGCGAGAGATTCTGAGTTCAATCCCCACCACGTCTCTGCTAGTACCGCGCTCAACTTGTTTCTCCACGCAGCAGCCTTGTTTATCAAGGTTTGTGTTTTGGAGTTATAGAGTTGAGAGATATACCACAAATAAGTAGCCTCCTCTTTTGTAGTGGCCTTCTCGGCCTTGAGGAGGTGAATTAAAAAAAAAAAGAAAAAAAAAGAAGTACCTCCTAAAGGCTCCATATATAGTTACTCATGCTGTACGTTATATAGAGCCACCACGCTCAGGAACACTCAAAATAGTGAGACCATGTTTGCAAAAAGTCTTGAGGTGTTCAAATAACATATCAAGAATTGGTATGGCGATAATTGCGCATGCAAAAATATTTGTTTTTAAAATTTTGTTTTATTCTACACTGACTTATATCTTTAGCTAAGAGTGTATTATTATAAATATTTTTTCTTATATTGAAACAATTGTAATTTTTCATGACATTTTTCTTTTTTTATGATACAATTGTAATTTTATTTATGACATTTATATGTGTGTGTGTATATAGAGTCAAATGTGTACTGTCTATAAAGTTAAATGTGTTGATTTAAATTAGTTTTAGTGTTAACTAAAACTAATTTTAAATCATGTAAAAATCAATTGAAATAAAATTTTAAATTAAAAAAAAAACAACCTTAATAAGCATATATTAAATGTTCTACCCCGAGTCAGAAACTTTTAATTCTTTTTTTAGTGTGTAAATTTGTGATTATTTGCTTCATTATAATAATGAATTTTTAATTTCTGGCTCATGATTGTTAATTGGCTACATTCAATGGCAAGAAGGGGCGGTAGAAAACAACAGTAAATCCCGGATGCTGCGTTATTTAATATTTTTTCTCCTCTTTTTTGTCTACAACTTTTGAATCAGTTAAAGAACTGTTGATTTTATTTTGATATGTGTAATATAGATAATTTCTTATCTTAATTTATATTAAAATAATTAGAATATTTGCTATATTAAAAAGGGAATGAGAAAAGAACATGAAACGCACTCCAATTCTTCAATACAAAACCATCTTTCAATGGCAATATCAAAATTGGACGCACTTGAAAACAAAATTACGTTAACAGTGGATTCACTTGAAAATAAAATTGCATCAAAAGTGAATGCACTTGAAAATAAAATTATGTCAAAAGTAGAATCACTTGAAACCAAAATTGTGTCGAAAGCGGTTGCACTTGAAAATAAAATTACCTTGAAAGTGGAATCATTTGAAAACAAAAATGCATCAGAAGTGGTTGCACTTGAAAATAAAATTACATCAACAGTGGATGCACTTAAAAATGAACTTATTTCAAAAGTGGACGCACAAAAAGATGAAATTATGCTACATGAGAAAAATTTGGAAATAATTAAGGCCTTTCTAGCAGTTAAAACGGTAAGAAAATGATTTAAATAAAAACGTGTTTTAAAGTACATAAAAATAAAAACCAAAAATTGACAAAAAAATATATGTAATAATCAATTACTTACTAATTGTGTCCAGCCGTGAATGTATTTTGCTCAGAGTTGAAAAGTAAAACTCATAATATTTAATATATTAAACAATTTGAAAAAAAGATTGAACATGCAATAAAATAAAATTATTAAAAAAGATTGAAAAAAAAATTTTTTCTTTAAATGAAAAAGATATATAGTTAAAATTTTTGAAGTTATTTAAAAAAAAGTATTCTTGGGCAATCAAATTATAATTATTAATTGTGTAAAGTTCCAATATCAAAAAACGTTTTAGGCAGGGTAGAGGGGGCTAGTTGAGCAGTTTTAACTAAATCTAGCAGATCTCATAAAAATTGGATCGGACTTACATAATTTTTTCAATATTAGATAAATAATTTAACCTGCTAAAAATTTGTTAAGAATAAAGTATAGTTTTTGATTTTTTTTAAACATATTGCCTAAATTTTGCAGAGCTGTTTAACCTGCACCAGCGGAGTAAGTTAATCAATAGTGTGTAGCAAGTTGAAAAATCAACAAACAAATGAATATGTATGGTACGAAACTTGGATGAACCATCAATAAAACTTTCACTAACAGTAAGCGTGTGTATAGATTATTAATTTTTTATTTTATACACTTTAATGACGTAAGTAAAAAAAGTGAAAAACTTAAATATTAAGAAAGTCTCATAAAATATAAAAGTATAATTTTATACAACTATCTTCAACTTTGAAGCCAGATTTAAGCATTATTTTTTTTTAAAACATATGTAAATAATGTACCGCTCTATTATTTCTCATCAAAGTTGTGATTTGCAAATTTGTGTTTGATAGTTCAGTTCAATTTGTTTTCCTCAAAGCTGATCAACTTACCCCTCTAGACAAGGTGAAGAAAAAACGGTTAATTTTAAATAAAGTAATTTTAAATAAAGTCTGATAAGATGATAAATTATCATAAGCATGCAAGAGAAATATTGTATAAATTTTTTTTTTACTTTTTTTGTCCAAAATAGTAAAAGTGCCCATATATCTTACTCAATAGATTTGCAGCAATCTTTTGTTGCGCATTGCGTTAACATTTTAATTCCCCAATTTTCATCAATTAGATGTTTTGTCATGTGATGCGTAGTTTTTGAGATATTTTAACTGCCCAACTTGCTTAACTAGCTGCACTCTACCCTACTCAATATTGGTTTTATCAAAGTAAAAAAAATTCAAAAAACAAGGCTGTAAATTTGAGTGAAGCACTTAATAAGATTTAATCTGCAAAAGAAAGTTTTTTACTGATATTTGGGTGGTGTACGTTGTTTTGGGAACAGGGAAAACGACTAAAATTTGCATAGTTATAAATGAAAAAAATAATTTTATAAAAATTTTAATATACTCAGTATATATTATGTTTAGTGATACGGAAACTTCATATTTGGTTCAAAAAATTGAAAATGACCACATAAAGTTTTTGTGAAGTTTTTTTTTTTACATCATATTTATTTTTGTAAAGAACTTTATTAAGATTTCGAATTTGCAATAGCAAAAAAAAAAAGAATCCAAGAATATATTGCTTAGGATTTGGTTGTTTAAATAAAAAAAAAATACCAAAAAGTATAAATATTTGGGAGTAAGCATTTTCATTAAAATATAAGCACACGCAACTTATATGATTGATTTCGCTATCATGACAGATCATTACCACAACCATAGGTCATGGTAAGTCTGTTCCACACCCGACTTTTTCTAAACTGGTTCTTAATTTGGTCTCTATACTTTAATTTATTTTAGTAAACGGCAAAAAAAATAATAGATTTAAAGTTCAGTTTAACAATTTTATTGTTTTATTAAGTGTATGGTAAACAATAAATTTTCGTAAGAGCTGCACTTATTTACTTCAACATCTTTTACATAATAAAAGTATCTTTAACCTGTAAGACAGTTGCGTAATATTTCTTCAGGTATTTTTAGAAACTTAGGCTATCGTACTATAATAACCCTCTCATTAAAATTCATTTAAAAGCAAAATTGGACCTTTTTCGGAAAAATGGGCTAAAGAGACCTAGTTATTTCAGATAAAAGTTCGTTTAAAAAGCTAGTTTGGACAAATTTGGAAAAACGGACCAAGGAGATCTACTTATTTCAAATATTTTTTTTGTAAAAAAACTGTTAACGTTTGTAAAAAGTTTTTTTTACAAAAAAAAACTCTTAACATTTGTTAGGAGTTTTTTTCACAAAATTTATTCCATTAAGCTGTTTTTAATGCCGAGTTAAGCAAATAAATTAATAAATCTGTTGTTTGTGCCAAAAATCGATACTTAATGCAAATGGAAACCGTCTAGATCGTAATAAGGTGATAAAAGTATAATTGGTTTCCATTCAAATGTAAAAAAAAAACAGAAATATAAATAACAAAGCAAAAAGAGCCAATATATCCATTTAAAATAATAACTCCAAAGATATAAAATGAAGAAAATAATAATAAGAAAATTATTAAGAACAAAAAAACACATTTTCCTTGCGATAAAATAAAAAGAAAGCTTAAATAAAAAAATTACAGAAAAATATTATATTCGTTATAAAAAAGTATCAAAATTACTTCTAAAAACAATTTAAATTGATATAATGTTTTATTATTATATAGCTTTAAGTAAATGGTACAAAAATTATTAAACTTCGTTTTAGCTTTTTAATTTTGCATTTCTTAATTTCATAGCAATGTAGGAACTTTGTTATGTACTTCATGTATTTATTTGAAAACTCAAAAATGTGACTACGCAAATAACAAATAAGAAATTTGCTTTGAAAGGTGGTTTTTCTTTTGTAAAAGTTTTAAGATTTATGTTTGTATTAATGCCAGTTGGTATAAACAACTCTTTTTAAAAAACAAAGCTAAAAATAAATGATCAAAATAAGATAAAGGTTTTTATTTGAGAACTGAACCCTTAGTTTTTAATGATTGATCTTATGTAACCAGTTTCAGTAATAAAACTACCCAATAATCATTTTAAACTAGAGACAACAACGTAAAAGTAAACCAAGACATATATTAACACAAATCAACACAACAATAACATCACAAAATTTACAAATAACAAATAATTTTTCTAAGCACTTAGGAATCCCTATAATAATAAATATATGCATACAAGTAAAAAAAACTATTTGTATAAATAATGACTCACCCTAAGTAAAACAGAACGTAGAGCAATTGAGGAATGATGCCTTTAATGTTTTAATTATTTGATGAGGAAAAAAATTATTTCAAATATTTCCAGAAAACTGTTGGGATATCCGTAAATAATAACAATTTATGGATTTATATGGGATTTCGGAAATATCCACGAAAAGATTATCCTTGAAATTAAGAACAATTACAAATACAACATTTGTGAAATTATTATTCCATGACATACCTTTTTATGCATGTTTAACAAACTAAAAAAACAAATTATTCAATGACTTGGTTCTGGAACATGCTACATAGAATGGATTGTATGAAAACGAAGACATTTCCAGATTAATAGCAACTTTATTATAAGTTTGACGATGACTTTTTTTTATTGTCATTGACTATTGTTAATAAAAGTGTCTTATGTAAGTAATTTATATAAACAAATATTATTTTCTTGTTTAAATACATACATATATATATATATATATATATATATATATATATATATATATATATATATATATATATATATATAATATATATATATATATATATATATATGTATATATTTATATATATATATATGTATATATATATATATGTATATATATATATATATATATATACATATATATATATATATATATATATATATATATATATATATATATATATATATATATATATATATATATATATATATATATATACATATATATGAATATATGCATATATATATATTTATTTATAAATATACATATATATATAATATGTATATATATATATATATATATATTTATAGATAGATATATATATATATATATATACATATATATATATATATATAAATATATATATATATATATATGTATATATATATATATATATATATATATATATATATATATATATATATATATATATATATATATATATATATATATATATATATATATATATATAGATATATATATATAGATATACATAGATATATACTTTTGAAGATTATTTGTTTTGCTTCTTAAACTTTGAAGCACTGTTAAAATAATTTTATCATTCAATGCAAAATTATTTATGAAAAGATAAAAATAGTTTTACATTGCTTATTTAATGTTATTGATGAATCCTAAAAATTTCTGTGGATCTTCAAAGTTGTTAAAAATTCCATTTAGACAAACTATTTTTCTTGTTGACTAACCTCAGTTGTCTGATGTCAGTGATCTATCATGTAAATCTGATATAAACTTTATTATATTCGAGTCAGAATCAGAATATACTAATTCAGAATCGGAGAGAGATGTTTCTGATTCTAATGCACAACTACAAGTACCACAGTTCCCATTAGTAAAAATATATTCGCTACTGCAACCACCACCACCAGTACGCCAAACGCAAAAAAAAAAGGAAATCTTATTCGGGAGATAAAAAAAGCTGATGGTGCTGAGCAAATAAATCTTCCATTTCTAAACAGTAACAATGAAGAAGGTGATGGTAATATAAACTCAGATGAGCCGATGTCATATGTACGATGATTTCTAACTGATTTCTTCAAAATAATGTTGATGAGTCTAATAAATATGCCTTACAAAAAAATATAGAGAAGAATTTACATTTGGACAAAAATGAACTAGAGCAATTTATTGGCATTTTGCATTTAATGAATTTTGCTCCCATCAACACGTATGTACTCGACCAATGAGTTTTGAAAAAGTTGCCTCAGTGATGACAACTCGAATAGAAAAAAAAAAGTAGTTTCTTCATTGCAATGACGACATTCAGCGTCCAGAAAACTGTACTGATAAGCTTTACAAGGTACGTCCGATCATCAACATGCTGAAGGAAACTTTTATTCGCCTGAAGAAATTTTGTGTATTGATAAACAAGTTGTTCTTTTCAAAAGAAGATCCTCTTTGAAACAATACAATCCTCAAAAACATAAAAATGGGAGTTATAAGTTTTATATTTTGGCTAGTGTTGATGGAGTGGTTCATAATTTTAAGATACATTCAGTTTTAATTGATGTTTGTAAAAGACAGTCTGATTTGGAAGCATCTTGAAATACTGTGATGCACTTGTTAGTACCCAGGCAAGTACCAAATGTAGCAAGGCATAAATGGCACCAGGTATTCTTTGACAATTGGTGCACTGGATGGGAACTGGTGAAAACGCTTTACGATCAAGACATAGCATGCACAGGAACAATGCGTACAAACAGATTCCTAAATGTCCACATGCCCACTGATGGTGAATTAAAAAAAAAAGGCAGAGGTTCAGCTGCCATCAGGGATACTACAGTTGATTATGTTGCACTTCGTGTTGTCAAAGGGTTCGATAACAGGGGTGTTGCTTTGCTAACATTGAGGGGGTGAATCCAATAACCATTGTTAATTGCTGGGATAGAAAATTCAAGATATTTGTTTCAGTCAAACAAGCCTCTATTGTTTCTATGCACAAGAAATATATGGGTGGAGTCTTTGATGGCATGCTGAGTCTGTACAAGATCCATATTCGATCCAAAAAGTGATTTCACAGTATCACAAACTCATTTAACATTTTCTTGACTTGCTTGTAGTGCAAGAAGGGATACTCTAATGTAGAAAATGACACCAACCTCCAAGAAAGATATTTTTCCACTACGCATATTTAAACTAATAATGGCCAAATGCTTAGTCCAGTCTAAGAAGGTTTCCAATAGGCGAGGATGACCATCCATTTCTGTTAACCAACTTCCTAGAGCAAAAAAGAGAAGGGGTCCTGCTGGAAATATACCTAAGCCACCACTAGAAAAGGTAAGAGGGGTCAATTTTCTTCTTTCGTAGCTAAAAAGGGTCGTTGCCAATACGCAGGCTGCACTGGGATCACAAAAGTTTTTTGTGACTACGGTAAAGTTCTTTTATGCTTCACATCTAACTCCCATGCCACGGGAAGGAGATGTAACGATTGGCAAGGGTTTTCGAAAGTTTCATTAGACATCTGTGAAAACTCAATGCTGTATGCAGGGGATGCTATATGAATTTTACTTGATAGTAAATAATATTAAAGAAGCAATAAAAAAAGTTTTTCTTATTTTGACTTTTATTCGCCCACCTAGAGTAATTCCAGATGGGATCCAGGGGGAGCAAATTTAATTTTTGTACTCAAGGATGATGTAATTTATTGTATTTTTGCCTACTGGAATAAGTTTGTGGCTAATTTATAACCATACATAATACCTTATTCATTGACAGGGTAATTCTTATCACCATTGCAAACAGCCTAGGGTGGCCTTAAAGCAACAAACCGCAAAATTCCCCAAATTTCGGAGATACATAGTAGCCTTGTCAAATTGGCACCTAACTTCCCGAAACCACTTCAGCACTTCCCCGTTCCCGAGTCCTTGTCCTACTGCCTCAGTTTCATGGTTTTCTACTTTTTTGTTTAGCAACACTTTGTCACGTTTCTTCATTTTCACGAAACGCCAGAATGGATACCGCATCCGTGTCACAACGCCGAGACGTGCTTCGATACATTGATTACCCTTAAAGCGGAGGAAATCGACGATGCTTCCTGTAATCGAACCGAATTCCTCGAGGTATTTCGAGACCTGCTAAACGATCAGAACTTTCTAGAAGCTTTCGTCATCCATCATATTCACTTTGGCTCAGTGTTTGCTTTCTGTCAAAAAATGCAAAAAAAATATATAGATTCATAAAAATATTTTACTTGTGGGACATAAATTTCCTATAGTTTTTTAATTCTTTTTTAGAAATTTTTATAAAAACTTTTAGAAACCAGTAACCAGTAACCACTGCTGATAAATCTGTAAGACTTTCGGAAGTTAACCAGCACAAGTTTTTTCTTTAATGTCTTTAATATGTTGCTGCTGTATTAGATAAATTCATATATCAAAATCAGGTGCGCAAACGTGCAGTTATTGCTCATAATAGGCCCTAATTAACAAAGAAAAAAGTTTTTATAAGTTACCTTATTTCTTGCAGAACTTCCATTTTTTTTCTTTCCATTTTCTATCCCTTTTCGAGATAACTCTTTTAACGGATTTTGTCAAGGTAAAACAAACCAAAAACTCCAAACAACAACCCAATAACAAATAGGGTGTGTCATACTGCAAGATTTTTTTTAAAAAAGTATTAACAAAAACCCCCAAGAAAGAAAACTTGCGTACGGCTAATTTAAAAATAAAGCCAAAAACAAAAAAAAGATTAACATAAACGAATTTAAAGACCTTTCAAGCTCTAGTCTGAGCTTCCATATATTTCATATCTACGATACATATTTTCCATATCTACCATCAAGAAAAAAACAAATTCTGAAAACGTAAACATTAAAAACCTCTTTCAAAAAATCCTTTACTTTATTTTTATTAGGGATCGCACTGTCTGGGCAGATCTGCGCAGATATGCGCAGACAGTGTGATTTGTCTGCGCAGGCGTCTGTGCAGACGTCGGTGCCGACAAAACTTACTGCTTTGCAGACGATTTTTTGAAATCAACAAAAATAGTTTTAAACTTATATATATATATATATATATATATATATATATATATATATATATATATATATATATATATATATATATATATATATATATATATATATATATATATATATATATACCTTCTGCGGCATTTTCGGCCGTTAATGTGAAAGCAATTCCAATACCTGGTGGAAAGAGAAAATTGAGGCGAGATTGCACTTTTTTTTTTTGTATGTCTTTATCGTCTATATAGGAATTGTACATTTGACCAAAGTAATCATACACGAGAGACAATGGAGCTTCATCACTTTCTAGCTTTCTGTTTTCGTTGGAAGGAAATTCAATGCTTTTGACAAGCTTAAAGAGACGGTCCCAAAATGGGTTAGATTTTATCAACACCATAACATCAGCAGATGTATTCTTTGGTTGAATTTCATTCAGTAATGCACTCTCTTCGTCTACCAACTTAATATGAACGTATTTTAATAGCTGGAGACTGCTCATTGATTTATAATAACTAAACCATCGTGTTATACAGACACGGACAATGAAAGAGAAATATTTGCTGCAATTCGTCTTTTATCAAACTTTGCATTCACGATGTTATAATTTTTCACATATTTGATGATTTTCTCTGCATCTTTTACTGTTTTTGTGGCCTCAGTTGTAGAAACTATGTCATTCACAAGCAAGTTGACTCCATGAGCTCCGCATCCGCTAGCCGAGATGTGTGGATATTTCTCCTCGATGATCGTCCACGCTGATTTGATAACAGGAATAACGTTTTCGCTTAACAGTTCATAACGTTTTCGCTTATGAAACTGGTAAATTTTTGTGAGCCAATCTTCTCAATGACTTGAAAGATTGCCGCGGCAACTGCAGATGATTTTTGAATGATTCCGGATGTATTTATCGACGTGTAAAATAAAAGGCTTCTGATCGGGCGCTATAATACAAAAAATCACTATATGATTGCCTCTTATGTTCGTCCAGCCGTCAGACATCACTGTTTAGTTTGTTTCAGAATTCAAAATTTCAATTACGGAAGTAGAACATTTTGTGTATTGTTAGCGCAGATCTGCGCAGAAACATTTTCCAAACCCTAATTTTTATTCATTCGATAATAACAATGTAAACATTTTTTACGCAGCTTTTTGTTTCTAAGTACCTCATTGAGCTTCAGTAAATAATAAATTATTCTTAATTAGTAAGTAAATCTTTTTGTAAAATGTTTTATACATGGTTCAACGGATAATTTGTGATTTCATTGTATTTTTATGTTGTATGTATGTTTGTATATATGAAGGAGTTATCAAAAATAAAAAATAAACGACATAAATTCAGTATAAAAGTTATCTATACTTCATTATAAACATTTTGGTGGTTCGTTTACGCAAAAGTGGCATAGAATTCAAACTTAAAAGTCGAAAAAAGTAAAAAGTGGTTAAGATAAATCTTTATACTACTTTACATTATGTAATTTTGTTGGTTTTGACGAGTTACCAAGAATACTGACACATATGCGGTGAGGAGCTGACTAACCTTTTTGACAAACTTTTAACTTAAATAACGAGTTATTTTGCACACAAAAAATGGCCCTCATCTCCCTACTCCCCAAAGATGGTAACCGAGCACTAATACGAAACTGGAGACCAATCTCACTGCTATGCGCAGACTAAAAATGAATTGCAAAAGCGCCAGCACTGAGACTCTTAAAACTCCTGAATGTTTTACTCGGATTAACGCAAACGTGCTAAGTACCCTGAAGAATCATCTTCTAAATATAGTTCTTGCCAGAGATTTTATTCATTACACAATGTATTGGAAGCTGCCTGATCACTATCCATTATCATAAACAGCAAGGTTTAAGAAGGGCAAACTCTTTAAAATTGAGAGGGGTGTTTTTCAAGGAGACCCAATATCCCCCATGCTGTACTGCCTGGCAGAGGAAACACTTCCTCGCGAATTTCATTCTAATAAGTTTATAGACAGCAGGTTTAAAAATACTCGGAATTATATTCCACTCAGATTTTGCCTATACAGGCAGAATAAACTAGCACACTTCCAAAGAAAAGTTCCAAAAAAATATCCAAAATTGCCTTTCCTTGAAATGCAAACGAACCTTTGTCAACACCCTTGCTCTGTCATGCTGTGGCAAACGTATTCCTTAGCTCAAAGCAAGACCTCAAAAAAATAGATAAAACAATCTCTACCTACCTTTGGCAGAGCATATACTCTGAACCCATTAAAAGAGACATTTTGAAATAAACCAAATAATAAGTTTTGATAAGTAAGTGCCACCAAGGATTTTTCTGCCAGGAAGTATTTTCTTGCAAAAATACACTCTGGCATACTCTAATATAGTTCATAAGTTAAAACTAAATATCCTCAATGGCTATAAATTACTTGAAAAAGTAACACAAAATCCATAAATCAACTCCAGTTTTATTATAGTTTTATTATAAAGATCTAATTGAAAAAGGTAATGTTGAGATCTTCAACATTACCAAAAAAGAAAAAAATATTTACACCCATATCTCTCAACAAAAAGAAAACATGAACATTAAACTAATTCAACTCAAATGGGAGGCAAAATTCAAAAAATCAATCCGATGGAAATAAATATGGGAAAAGAACTTTGAGTCTTATGCTCAGGGAACAAGCACTTAGAAAATTAAGCGTGGGCAATCCCTTGGAAACTCCAAGTATAAAAATTGTAAAAATTGACACTCTTTACCTCTTTATCTTCTGCAGCAAGGCTAGAGCTGTGTGGAAAATAATAAAAAACATTTATGAAAAACTTCTCCCTTTGAAACCATTTAACTCGGTACATGCCCTCTTCCTGATAAACATAGAGGACCTACCAAAACAAAATTTTATTTCATAATATATTTCAACTTTAACACACATTACCACTAATGAGTTATGAAGATGTAGAAACTCAAAGCTTAAAGAAAATCATGATATTCCTGCCAAAAAATAAGTAAATCATAATATTCCTGCAAAAAATATACTAAAAGAAATTAAATTCACCTGGAAACTCCATTATAATAAATACTCTAAAGAAAATAGTATAGAATAATCTCAAAAATTTCCCAATAAATAGTGCAATAAGCAACTGCAACAATCAAGATTTAACATTCACTATATAAATATAGTGAAATGAATTGCAAACACAATCATAAGAAACGTAAATCGGATCTTCAACCATAGATAAATACGAGAACGAGCATGACCCTAGCCATCTAGTGACAGCGAAGGTTATGTGAGTACATTTAAAGGGTTACTTGTCACGATGAATATATTATAAGCACAACTACGCGTGTGTCCCTAGTGCACGACGGACATGCTTTTATTTTTTAAATACAAAGTTAAATAGCCATCACAATATTTTATAAACACGCTTTAAATTTTATTAAAGATTAATTTTTATTATTATATAGAACGCATGCGCTTTACATTAAGTTATATTTTAAACGAGCAGCTTATTTAAACGAGTGCTATTAACTCCTTTTGAAACTAAAGTATTATATATTTTAAAACATTTACATTCAAAATTTGAGTTTGATACAAAATCTTTACCAGTTGTTTTTTTATTTTAAATAATGTTTTGAAAACTAATTAAATTAATTAACTTTTGTCGATAAACTTTAAAATTTCTTGCTATATAAAAAAGCTTAATATAATATATTATTAGTGACCCTTGAGTGTAAACTCTCCCAGGCTATTTTTTTTATTTTATGCCTTAAACGGTATGAAACAGTATATAACGTTTCATATAACCCCCGTTATATATGCAAACTACCCATATTGTGAACTTGTTTATGAAACCCCTCAATTTATGGAAACCGTAAAATATTCATTTATTATATTCGGTATTTCTTAAAGACAAAATTTGTAAATATATATATATATATATATATATATATATATATATATATATATATATATATATATATATATATATATATATATATATATATATATATATATATATATACATATATATATATATATATATATATATTGTGGTGAATTACGTCTTCCAAGATACTAACAACAATTAGCGGTTGTTTCTTAATATAAACATTAATGTATTTGAAATGATGTGGTCTTCGTAGAGGTATGGGAAAATTACGCCAACGTAATTAATTGTAATTAAGTTTATTTATTTTGTGGTTCTAAACTTTATATAAAAAAGGTGATATTTGTAAATAATTTATTCGCAGTCAGATGAAAATAAAATAAAATTGATAAACGAGTGAAATCATTAGTGTCTCAGGGAAAGTATTAAAAATTTCCCCACACTAAAAGGTGGCGACCCTGCCAGGACCTACGAAACCTACGAGTTAGTAAAGAATGGACCAAGAGCGAATTTACCAAAGAGAAGTCAGCATGATAAGAATAAACATTAAAAACATAGAACGCAACACGATTAATGGCGACAAATCAAGCATAATCTTGGCGCTGGACAAAATAACAAATTTATTGGGAAGATTTGAAATGGCAAAGGATGAGCTGACCAGGAAAATGCTTGACGACGGCGAAAGCATCGATTCAGTTGAAGAATGGCTTTCGAAACCAGTAATGGAAGTAGAAGCAGCAATTGAAATCAAAAACAAAATGGTGGACAAGTTGGATTCGATAAATAAAAACGAATGCGTCAGAAAATTTGAGTATGAAAAACAAATAGTGGAACAGCAGTTAACGATTCAAAAAGAAGCAGAACAAGCCTCATTGAGAAAACTTCAAAGCGAAGAAGAATGGTATTTAAAGAAACTAAAAATGAAAGAAACATTGCGTAAATCTCTTGGAAACGAAAACGAAGCTACTAAACAATCTGTCAAACTTCAAAAGTACACAATTACAAAATTTAATGGCGATTATAAAGACTGGTTGCGATTTTGGAATCAATTCACGGTAGAAGTTGACAACTCAAACATATCGAACATCAGCAAATTCAACTACTTGCTGGAACTTGTCGAAGGAAAGCCCAGGGAGGATATACTTGGTTTACCTCATTCGTTGGAAGGATACGATGAAGCTAAACGCATACTACAAGAAACTTACGGAAAAGATATTTGGGTTCACAAAGCATTGATTAAAGATTTGGAAGGATTGACGGCTATACATAGCTCGTACAAAATCAAAGAAGTTCACGACTTTTACAACAAGCTTGCAAGAACTGTACGAACATTGAAAACTATGCAGAAACTACAAACGGCTCAATCATTCGTGTATTCATTGATGGATAAACTTGGACCAGTTCGTGAAATACTTACACAAAACGATGATGGATGGGGAGAATGGGGACTGGAGCAACTTGTCGAAAAGTTGCAAAGGTACATTGAAAGGAATCCGTTGAACTCAACTTTTAACTCAAGCGACGAACAAACAAAGGGCGATAAAAAGAACACGAACGTTCAGTCAAGGCCCTATGAACATCGAAGCACTACGTTTAAACAATACAATGGCAGTCTTTATGACAAAGAAACCAGGGCAACTAGTGGAAAGCATGGATGTGTCTACTGTGGGTTACAAAATCACAAAAGCGAAGATTGTACAAAAGTACTAACTGTTGCAAGACGCAGGGAGATTTTAACAAACAAAAGATTATGTTACAACTGCATTGGTTACGGACACTCGGCGGTAAATTGTAAATCAAGAGGATGCAGAAAGTGCAACAAAAAACATCACACGTCCATTTGTCAAGATAGGAACGCAACAATGGGTGGTAACATTGAAAATAAAAAAGAAAACATGGGAACGGTGCTTAATGCAAGCACAACTATTCACCCAACAGTGATCGCAAAAGTAAATGGTGAAAAAGTAAGGATAATGTTGGATACGGGTGCTGGAAGTTCCTATATATGTACGAATTTGATAACAAAACTAAAGTTGAAACCTACACGAAAGGAATATAAAAGTATTGAACAGCTCTATGGAACTGTGGACAAGCGTGTGGAAATATATAAGGTTACGCTAGAATCAACGACAATACCGGAATTTAGCATCAAAGTCGAATGCGCCAACGCAGAAAAGGAAACACTCACCTTTTTACCGAATCCGATGATCAAGGATGTTAAGAAGCATTTTGCAAAATTGAGGAGGCTGAAATTTAGCGATGATGAAGGGAGTGACGAACTTCAACCTGTTCACATTATACTCGGTGCGGCTGATTATCAGCGAATAAAAACCACGGAACCGGTAGTTCTCGGAAAAAATCCGGATAAAGATCCCGGAGCCGAATTAACGATGTTGGGATGGACTCTTTCTGGGAGACGAACACAATTTAGTTCAGGTATTGAGAGAAGTTTCTTATTGAACACTGGTCGTGATGAGTTTGAGCAAATGTGTAGTTTAGAAGTACTTGGATTATCGGACACAAATAGTGAGTCAATGTTCCACCAAGACTTGAGCGAAAAACTGCATCAAACCGAAGAAGGTTTCTATGAAACCAGAATGCCGTGGAAAAAGGGTGTTGTTAAACTACCAAATAACAGAAACCTGGCTCTTAAAAGATTGGGAAGTGTGACGACTCGATTGAAAAAACTTAAAAAACTAGAACAGTATAATGAAATAATGATGGAACAGATCAATGAGGGAATATTGGAAATGGCACCAGAAAAACCTACGGGAGAAATTATTCACTACGTTCCTCATCAAGTAGTAGTCAAGGAAAATGCCGAGTCAACAAAAATGAGAATTGTTTATGATTGTTCAGCTAGAAAAGACGCTCAGTCACCTTCATTAAACGACTGTCTAGAAGTGGGACCATCGCTGCAACCATTAATTTTTGACATACTCGTACGAAATCGAATGAATAAACTCTGCGTTTTAGCTGACGTGAAGAAGGCGTTTCTACAAATTCGAATACACGAAGTGGATAGAGACGCACAACGCTTAATTTGGTATAAGGACTTGAAGAATATGGAATTAACGGATTTACGATTTACAAGGGTGATTTTTGGTTCAAGTTCAAGCCCTTACATTCTTGGTGCTACCATTAAAAAGCATATATCAAAATACAAGGACATTTATCCTAAAACGGTGCTTGCTTTGGAAGAAGATACTTATGTCGATGATATACAAGCAGGTGGAGAAACGGAAGATGAACTTATCAGGTTTAAAAATGAATCAACGCAAATCTTAATGAAAGCTGGGTTCCAGCTGCACAAATGGCATAGCAACGTGAGCAAATTGGGAAGCAACGCTGAGGGCAAATCAACAAAAATACTTGGGATTCCTTGGAACAAAGAAACGGATCAACTATCGATTGACTTTACTGCTTGCATCAATAGTGGAGATAAAGAAGTGATAACAAAAAGGAAAATGCTATCCGCCATTAACAGTGTTTTTGACGTATTGGGATTTAGTGCACCTATTTTAATCACTGGAAAAATATTATACAGTCGGCTATGCTTGTTAAAACTCGGATGGGATCAACAAATTCCATATGAACTTTCAGAAGAATGGAAGACCTGGATCAAGGCAATACGAATTAAAAGAACTATTTCAATTCCGCGGAGCGTTCTGTCTGAAAGAAGTATTGAAATGGAGCTCCATGGATTTTCAGATGCAAGTAAATCAGCAGTATGTGCATGCATCTACATTGCAGTGAGCCACCGATATTCGAAAACCAGTAACTTACTTGTAGCGAAAGCACGGATCGCACCAAGGGATCTTAGTATTCCTAGACTGGAGCTGGTAGCAGCACACACCTTGAGCAAGTTAATAAATCACGTTAGGAAGACATTGAACAAGTATAATATTATTGAAGTATATCATTGGGTTGATAGTACTGCAGTACTTTATTGGTTAAAAGAAAGGGGCAGTTGGTCACAATTTGTCAGGAACCGAGTTCAACAGATATTATTAAATGGAGAAGTAAAATGGCTTTATGTCCCAACAAAAGAAAACCCAAGTGATCTTGGAACAAGAGGAGTAAGTCCTGAGAAACTAACAAGTTTGTGGTTCAATGGACCTATATGGTTAAAACACAAAGAAAATTGGCCAATTCAACCAGAAATATTTGAAACGCCGAACGCATTATGTGAAACTATTCATTTAAGAGAGAACGTCAGTATGGCAACAGAAGAAATAAAGGGACTTCATATATTTAAGGAAATATTGAGTAAACACAAGTATTGGAAAATCATAAGAGTATCATCTTTCATAAAAAGGTTTATTTACAATTGTCGGAATGAAGAAAAAATAACAGGACCACTGAATGCTGAAGAGATGATAGAAGCGGAGTTGGTGAATCTTAAGTTACTACAAGAAGCTGTTGCGATAAAGTCCAATGTGGAACTTAAACAGGATGAAAAACAGCTTTGGAGGTGTCATGGAAAAGTCTCTGGGTATAATCCAATATTTGTACCAAAAGGTTTTCAACTAACTCTAAAAATTATTGAGTATCATCACGCGAAAACGTTACACGGGGGAGTAGGAGATACAATGAGTAGCATTAGAGAAAGATTTTGGATACCAAATTTGAGAGTTGCTGTAAAGAAGGTCATTCGTGAATGCAATCTATGTAAGAGATATAGAGTGAAACCGCTGTTACCGCCAACAAGAGCAATGTTACCACGTTTTAGAACTGAAAATATCGAACCGTTTACGGTTACAGGTGTTGATTTTGCCGGTCCGCTAAAGTATAAAGCGCAAGGGAAGTTGGTTGAAAAATGTTATGTTGCACTGTTTACATGCGCATGTACAAGAGCTGTCTACCTTAGACTTTGTCATGACCTAACGGCAGGAGAATTTCAGAGAACTTTAAAGGAGTTTGTTGTAAGAAAAGGACCACCACAAATGATGACTAGTGATAACGCAAAAACGTTTGTGGCAACAGGGAAGTGGTTACTAACACTTAAGAAGGATGAAAATCTCGCAAACTATCTTGCTACCACAGCCATAAAATGGAGGTTTAATTTATCAAGAGCGCCATGGTGGGGAGGTTTGTTTGAAAGATTAATAGGGATAATGAAGAAAAGTTTGTCAAAAACAATTGGGAAAGGCATCCTAAACTTCTTTGAATTGGAAGAAGTATTGCTGGATGTGGAATGCGTTATGAACAATAGACCACTTTGTTATCAAGGTGACCAATTCGATAAGCAAGTATTAACACCAAATGTATTAATGAGGGGTAGACCGGCAGTTTTGCTTGAAGAAGATATCGATTTAATAACAAGGGATGATTGCGCATTACGGAGAATCAAGTTTGTGAAAAGTTGTAAGAATCACTTAAGGAAAAGATGGATGAACGAGTACGTGCACGCAATGGAAGAACGACAACAAGCAAGGGAAAAGAGAGGTAACGTGAAACTCCCAGAGGTCGGAAGTATGGTACTCATAAAAGACGATGTGAAGGACAAGGCTCTTCTCAACATTGGTTGAATTGAAAACAACATTAAGGGGAAGGATGGAGTTATTCGTGGCTTTAAAATACGTCTTGGAAATGGTTATGTAATTGAACGACCAATTCAGTTGGTGTGCGACTTGGAAATGGGGTGTGGGGCAGAAAGCGGAATCGAATCGGAAGAGAATTTAGAAACCAAGGCCGAAGAGGATACCTTGAAAAGAGAACCAAGACAGGCGAAATTAAATGCACGACAAATAATCAGTTCCATCATGGAAGACGAGATGGCTGATTAAAGCCGAAGTCTCAGCTTTAATCGGGGGAGTGTGTGGTGAATTACGTCTTCCAAGATACTAACAACAATTAGCGGTTGTTTCTTAATATAAACATTAATGTATTTGAAATGATGTGGTCTTCGTAGAGGTATGGGAAAATTACGCCAACGTAATTAATTGTAATTAAGTTTATTTATTTTGTGGTTCTAAACTTTATATAAAAAAGGTGATATTTGTAAATAATTTATTCGCAGTCAGATGAAAATAAAATAAAATTGATAAACGAGTGAAATCATTAGTGTCTCAGGGAAAGTATTAAAAATTTCCCCACAATATATATATATATATATATATATATATATATATATATATATATATATATATATATATATATATATATATATATATATATATATATATATAGTATGTAATAATATGTAATAAATATATGTAAATAAAATTAGTAAAAAGTAAAAAAAATAAAAATTAAAATATGTAAATATAGCAGAAAACCACTCTGTCTCTGTAAACTACCCAACATGTAGATTATTTTTATAAGATAAATGTATATATATTGTCTCTAAATGGTCGGATAAAAAAAAAATTAAAAAAATTAATTTATGTATATAAAATAAAATTATGTTATGTATGTTGTATAAAATATAAAACCATAAGTAAAAACCAGTGTAAAACTACCAATCCCAACTGGCAATTCGCATTTCTAGAGAATCAAAAAAAAATTTCGTTTATTGACGATTAGCGGAGTAACAATGACGATAAGCGGAGTAACCACGGACAAAGGCTCAAAAAAACAAAACAAAAAACACAAAAAAATATAAAAATAAAGATACAAAAAAATAAAAAATTAAAAAGCAAAAAGAAAAGAAAATTACAAAAAACAAACAAAAATTAAAAAATGTATATAAAAACACGATTTTATTTTTAAAATATTGGCATATAAACTTAAGAATATTTTAGAATAGATCAAAGTTAATTTAATGCACAAAAGCTTGTTTTTTTCTTGAGTTTTCTTATAATATAAAAGTGTATCATAAAAATATTTATAAATGGAAAAATATATAAAGTTAATCGATTTGTAAACTTATTGTAAATATGCGTATTTATTATGCAGAGATAATAAAAACATTTGTAAATATTTATTATTTTGTAATAAAACAAAAAAAGTAACTACGGACATTTTCTGTCAACATTTTTGTATTAAAAACGTTTTTTGTCAAATAGAGAACGGGAACCTGAAACTAAACATATGAGCCAAACTAACACACTGGCTCGTAGAAAAAACTAAATGTTTAGTTGAGTGTTCCCGTGCCCTTTAAACATATAATTTTTTACAACAAAAATATTGTTATATATGATTAGACAATCACTGCCAGCCCTTAGTTTATGACATATATTTTATTACTTGCATTTTTTTTCTGTAGATTTTGTAACGTGATGATTTGTTTAAAAGTCCTGTACTTTTTTAGCATTAATTAATAAAAGCTTTCTTTACTAAATATACTTAAATAATCTTTACCAACTTCATTATTAACCTTTTTCCATATTCTCGATTTCTTTCCGCACAAAGGCTCAAAAAAACAAAACAAAAAACACAAAAAAATATAAAAATAAAAATACACAAAAAATAAAAAATTAAAAAACACAAAAAAAATAAAAATACAAAAAAAAAAAAAAATTAAAAAATTTATATATATATAAAAACACGACTTTATTTTTAAAATATTGGCATATAAACTGAAGAATGTTTTAGAATAGATCAAAGTTAATTTAATGTAAAAAAACCTTGCTTTTTTTCTTTTGCTTTCTTATAATTTAAAAGTATATCATAAAAATATTTATAAATGGACAAATATATAAAGTTAAACGATATGTAAATTTATTGTAAATATGCGTATTTATTATACAGAGATAGTTAAAAATTTTGTAAATATTTATTATTTTGTAATGAAAAGAGAAAGAAAAAAAAACAAGTAACAATGATGGAAAAAAACACATCTAAACTTTTGTTCGTATTTGTGTTAATAAGGTATGCTTCATAAATTTCCTTTTATATCATACGAGTTACAGATTATTTTACAAGATTTTTAATGTGGCAAAGAGCTATGCTGGCGATTTGTCTTCTGGCAATGCATCTGTGCCGACAAGAAGCAATATTGGAATACTTGAGGCGAAAGCTGAAATCAATAACTCAAATGTCTTAGTGTGCCGGTACGGTGATTTAAATTGTAGTGTAAGCGAATTTCTTTCTGAGTTGGCTTGTAAAAAGTTGCTCGCAAATGTTTGGGGTGTGACGAGGCACTACGCCAGCAAATTTTTCGAGTTTGCAGTTGTTAACATTTCCTCTTTGTCATCTTTTCTCGAGACTGAAATTGAAGTAAAAGGCTGTGTTTTAACCTTTCAACAGAAGTTTGTTCGAAAGGTCCACGTTCTAGTTTAGAACATTCCTATTGGCACGCTAAGGAATGGCTGTCAAAACGCCATTGTCCTGCTTGGCAAGCAACAAGCTGTAGGAAGAGAGGAGTACGACTCCTTTTAATTGCAAAAATGTACGGCACATTGCGAGGATATCTTCACTGGAAATGTGATTATCATTATAAGAAACTGGAAAAACCCTACTGAAAACCGTCTACCTCGATATTAAAACGTTGATGGACTCACTCTAAGGTATAAACATCATGGCAAACCCGATCCCACAACTCGAAAATCATCAAACCCAAGCATTGTACCCCTCAAATCCAATAAAAGCTACTATTTCACAAGTCGACAGCGGAAGTGTAGACATTGATGTTAGCAGTGGCAGTGTTGACATCAGTGTCGACATGGATACTGATAAAGAAAAGCCCAGTGAGAAAGAACAGTTTTCAAAAACTCAAAAGCGAAAAACCGTCCAGCCGAAAAGAAATCGACTGAGAAAATCAGAATAAGAAACACCAAAGAAATTAACAAATACTTCAGAGATAAAAGAAACCGTGTATTTGAAAGAAGATTTGTTTTCGAAAGAAAAAGATGAGACGTGTGTTGACGACGAAACGGAATCACTAATAATCAATGAAGATTATGAAAGCCGACAGTGTGCGGAAAAGAAATCGTAAGGTCTTTATTTCTTCTTATTTTTTTCGTTTCAATTCTCTTCTTTTAGCTTTGTTCTCAAATCAGACTTTTATTTCGAACTTTTTCGCACTAAACCTTTATTTTTTTCTTTTCGTTTTTTTTTAATTTCTCATTAATTAAGCATGACACGTTTTTTAACGAGCGCTAAAGCTGTGTATGCTTGTATTGTTGTAGTTCGCGCTTTTGTGTAAAATTGTATGGGCCAGAGCGTCCATGTGTTTGTACTACGTCAGTTAAATCGAAAACTCGTGCATTAAGATTAAGACTTTTATGTTTATTTTATTTTCGTCAGGTTGTAAAATTATTATATGTATGTTTAAGCTACTCGAGTTTTCAAATTAAGAAAGCTGTTTCTCTCCATCATGGCTATTAACATGCAACATAACGATCTAAACAACCAAACTAAACGCGACAATTTTTTTGGTTTTCTTAAAAAGTCCTACAATCTCATCCTCCTTCAGGAAACAAAGTGTGGACCGTCCACTGTTAAGCAGTGGGGTGACGAATGGACTGGCGAATCTATTTGGAACTCTGGTCCGAGCCACAGCTGTTGCGGGGTAACGATTCTCTCTAAATCCAACATTTCGTTAACCGAAATAAAAAAAGACGCTAACGGTAGAATATTAAACACCATGATAAAAATTGACGAACACGAAATGCAGGTGCTGAATATTTACGCGACCATGGAGAATTCTCGCAGGACACAACCCAGTAGGCACAGCGACGTGACAAAAACGTGAATTTGACGTTATTTTGGCACGTGACAATTAGGTGACTTTTTGGTCCCCATGAAATGACCAATTCACGTGATTTATGGACGTATTTTTCACGTTACTTCTGGCACGTGATATTTAGGTGACTTTTTGGTCCCCATGAAATGACCAATTCACGTGATTTATGGACGTGTTTTTCACGTTACTTTTGGCACGTGATATTTAGGTGACTTTTTGGTCCCCATGAAATGACCAATTCACGTGATTTATGGACGTGTTTTTCACGTTACTTTTGGAACGTGATATTTAGGTGACTTTTTGGTCCCCATAAACTGTCCAAAAGACGTGCTTTTTACGTTAATTTTGGCACGTAATATTTAAGCAATAATTATGCTTTATAATTACAATTATAATTGTTTGGATTCGTGTAAAGAAAAAAAACTCATCGTCGAGGAAATATTTAATACGTATTAAAATACATGGTTTTATTAGTCAGTATATTAGTTTTTGACATAAAAATTTTGAACTTGTAATAAAAGCTGCACTTTTGTTAAAACATCCTCCTTATATCCAAAAATAAGTAGGAAGTCGTAGTTCTGCAACTTACGAAGATCACGCTTCAATCTTATATATCTATTCTCCCATAAAAGCACGCTTCAAACATAATCTAACGAATCAGTCCATATTTTCTTCTATAAGAGCACGCATCAAACTTTATCTAATGAATCAGATTTAGCTGAAAAAAAAAACGAATAAAATCTTAAATAATAATATGATTAATTAATAATTATCTTAAATCACAAACTTTTAAAACAAATCTTACTTTGAGAGTTGCTAACTACTTTTAGCAACAAGATTTTCTAGTGTGTTATTTGTTTTCTTTTATCTAAATCATTAAATATTTTTAAGAAAACAATACTACATACAGTGTAAAAAAATAAAAGTAATTTGCCTTCTAGTTTTATACTCTGATTGCTAAAAAAGTAAACAAGTATTTAATAAAAAAAGATGTAACAAAAAAGTCGACAGATGATTAAAAAAAAAAGAAGTTCATAATAAAAAATACAAGTTTAAAAAAATATTTTTTATCTATATATATCTATATCTAATATTTATCTATAGATTTATCTATATCTATATCTATATAAAGTTAATAACTGATGGGCGTGATTAGAAAAAGACCTGTACTCACCTTATGTCATAACATCTGTGTACTACTTGATAACATGATAATTTGTTTTCTTTGTTTTCCATCTTCTTATATTTGCATCTGTTTCTGCATTAACTTGTTCATACATTAACTCACTAGATGCAAAGGTGACAGCCCACAAAGTTGCTTTAAATGAGTAATCTACAAAGTTTTGAACAGCATTAAATGTCATTTTAGAATGCACACAAAAATTAAAACAATTTATAAAAATGTAATAGTTATCACATAACCACAAAGCATTATAGTGGGGATTTTATGTCATGATTTTCCTTATCCATTGTCAGATTTTTACCTTGAGGCTCCTTTTGCTGTGGAAACATTTACCACGGCCAAGGAGCCTCATCTACACCTAATGATATATAATATATTAAGTATAAAACTAAAAATATGTATAATAAAGTATTGTCAAATTAGGTCACCAATAAATACAGAGTGCTGAAAATTCAACTCAGAATCAAGTTGCATTCTCCAACAAGATATGAATTAAATCAAATTCTTACAACAGAGTGCAACCATAAAAGAAGACAAAGAGAAGGAAAAATAAAATTTCTCAAACTTTAAAAGTTAAAAGGTTATTGGGTCTTACTACAGAATGATATTCCTAGGCAATAACATAACAATACCATTTGGTCTTCCTAGTCAATAATATTTTACGCAGAACTTATCATTTGTCATGTAGCTTAATAAATTTAGTATTTAATAAGTTATAATAATTTATTTATTAACAAATTAATTACATTGACAAATTTGACCGTCTAAAATAACATACAATATGGTAGAAAAAAAAGTATACCTTGTAGTAGGGTTTGATCTTTTGCGTGTTGCAATATGAGAATTATCTGCCATAACGTTACACAATTTTGAACTAACCTTTATAATATATTTATTAAACTTAAATTGATAAAACTTAGTTATAAGATAATAAGTTTGGATAAAATATTATATATGTGACATTTTATTTTTGTCAAAAATGCATTGCGACGTTATAAGATATCTTACGCCCTACTTTTTAAATTAATTATTATAAAATTACAATGCAAAATAATTACATTATTATAAAAGTAAAATAAAAAGTAATTACAATAATGAATATATAAACTACATATTTAATGTAATCATTATATCTAAAATATCCGGAAAAAATTTACGGAAAATATCCTGAAAAAATTCAGAATATTTTCCTCCTCATTTTCCCCTTAATTTTGCATTCAGCCGAGTTGTTTCTCAATTTTTTAAAAACTTTTCTTAATTTTTGTATGAATGATGACTAAAACAACATAAAAACAAATAGATGAATAATATATATTTGTTATATGTTGTAATATAAGTTGTATGTATGGAAAACTTTTCGGATATTTGGAAAAAGATAAATTTCAGAAAAATATCTAGTATTCCGGGAATATCCCGAATAAGATAATTCCTAAAACTAAATTATAAAAAAATACTAAATAAAGAATATCTTTCTAAGTTTAATCACAGGTTTTTATTATGAATAAAAAAAGTTCCAAAATACACAATATTTTGGCAACGTAACATTCACGTTTTAATCAAGTAAAATTGTCACCTGGACAAGGTCACCTAAAATATACATGATTGAAACATGAAGAAGGAAACGGGGTAAGAGCAGGCATCAAACTTTATCTAATGAATAAGTCGATATTTTCTCCAATAATAGCTCACAAGACCAAATTTAGCTCAAAAGAAAAAAATAAAAACTTAAATAATAATATGAATATTAAATAGTCATCTTAAATCACAAATTTTTAACACAAATCTTACATGGTGAGTCACCAACTGTTTTGGCAACAAGATTTTTTGGTGTTGCTATTTCTTTGATCTAAATCATTAAACAATTTTTGAAAAAGCAATGCTATACTTGAGAGAAACTTGCTTTACATATTGGAAGGTCGTCAACATTGAAAGATAAGTAAAATGCAGTTTCAAATACAATAGCATCATAATTATCTTTTTGTGGGGAAAACATCGAACAAATCCGCATTAATAACCTGTTTTATAATGTACATAATAACAATAGTATTAAAAGTCATATCATATATATATTAATAATTTTGTATAACTCGAATATATATATATATATATTAACCATATAATATTTAAATAATATAAAAAAAGGAAATAAATAAGTATTAACATTTTTTAACAAGTAAAGCACGAGATCAAGATGTCATATATTATAAAAAGATACAGTATATAATAATAATATATACATATATTAATAATAAATAACATAACACATTTATTTATTGATATTATCTTGGATAAATTCTTTAACCTTGTTGATAAAAACTAAATAAAGAAAGAAAATCTATTTTGGGTTTTTATCTAAACGACTCTTGAGCTAACCCGAACTTAGATAGCATCAAAGAAAAACGCGATACTCTTTTCTTGCTCCAGCTTCCCGGAGCGTTTATTTGCACGAAACAAAAACCAATCGAAGAAGGAGAAAAACCTTCAAAATTTTTGTATAATTTGGAAAAAGTTCAACAGCCGAAAAAGTCAATTACCAAAATTCGCAAAAATGACGGCACATTGACTAGTGAACCTGGTGAAATACTAAACTCCCTAGTTTCATTTTATAAAAACATTTACACCAAAACTAGTTTATGCAAAGACAGCCAAAACTATGTCTTGTCACACATCAATAAACGTTTAAGTGATAATGAAAATCAATTTTTAAACACCCGCCTAACTGGCGCGGGATTAAAAAAAGCCCTTTTTAAATTTGAAAATGGAAAATCTCAAAGCTATGACAGACTTCTAGCTGAATTTTATAAAACCTGTTGGCACATTTTAGAAAAAGATTTTGAAGAACTTGCCTACGAAATACTTTTCGTAGAAAAAAATACCAGCCACACTATGAAAAAATCAATTATTTCACTGATCCCCAAACAAGGAGATTTTACTGAATGCAAAAACTGGAGGCCCATATACTTGATCGGCGCTGATTACAAAATAATCACGAAAGCGTTAGCCCTACGACTTGCAAAAGTAATGGGAATATTGTAGAACCATATCAAACTTGCGGAATCCCAGGTAGAACAATATTCTCAAATTTACATTTAGTCCGTGATCTTATAGATTACGCGCAATTTTAAAATCTACCTAGTTTTATTTTGTCAATAGATCAAGAAAAGGCGTTTGATAAAGTCGATCGAGTGTTTCTGCTTCAGATTCTCCGAAAATTCAATCTCGGTGAAAATTTTGTGTCTTTTGTTAACACCTTATATTCAGAAGTTTCGGCATCTGTTCTGAATTGCGGTTTCCTGTCAGCCACTTTTCCTACGGAAAGAGGAGTTAGACAGGGTGACCCCCTCTCTCTCTTGTTATACGTTTTTGTAGCCGAAGCTCTCGCTTTGGTGATTAGAGCGGACAGCAGAATAGAGGGTTTCCCTTTACCAGGTACACCTAAACCCCTCAAAATACAGCAGTGCGCAGATGATTCGAACTTTTTTGCCGCGACGTAAAATCAGTCCGCTTTATTTTCGAAAAAAATAAAATTGTTTAAAAAAGCAAGTGGTTCAGTGATCAATGCCTCAAAAACCAAGGGTCTCGCCCTTCGGGGTTTTGATCTTAAAATGTACCCGGAATCGGACGACATAGAGTGGAACAACAACACCGGTTTCAAAATATTAGGTGTTACTTTTTACACCAGACTGAGCGATACTACCAATTTCAACTGGTTAGTAACTCTAAACAAATTAGAGAAAAAAATCAAGCTTCTGGGACTACGTACTTTGTCACTTAGGGGAAAGACTATGACGATAAATACGTCAAAAATATGTCAAAAGGGTGGTTTCTGGCAAACGTGCTGCCCGTTTCCGAATGGGCAATAGAACTGCATAGAGCCATTTTCGAAAATCTGTGGCAAAAGACCAATTTCAATCCGGTCAAAAGAGAGACACTTTTTTTACCCTTTCAAAGCGTGGGTGTCGGAATTTTATCACTGAAGGAGCAAAGTCTTGCACTTTGCCTCAAAACACTCTTTCAACTGAAAGAATGCGAAGAGGGCAAAGCTCATGATTATTACTACTTTTCAAAGTATTGGTTGGCGAGTTCACTTATAAAATTTAGGAACCAAAACCAAAGCTAGAACTTCTTAAAGCAGAACAATTTTCCAAAACACTGGCACAACAAAACGTCTCAGTGCTACCAAACATCAATCGAAGTCTTAGGCAAAAACGGTTCCTTTTTTAAAACCCCCCTAAAAACAACAAAAAAATTTTACTTAGAAGTGGCAAAAAATAAAAATACAGTCATGCCAGCAGAACTTTTCTGGAACAGTTCAACAAAAACAACAATGCCGTGGACACACATTTGGAATAAAAACTTCACCTCCCACGCATGCGGACCGACTCAAAACATCCTCTTTCGTTTTTTACACAACAGTTTACCTACTGCGGCCTTGCTAACCAAAAGCACAAGGCAGCAGATCGTCAAAAATAACAACCGCAAAACTTGTGGTAAAATCCAGGATAAAATGCATATCTTTGTCTACTGCCCTCCTTCTGTTAAAATTTGGGAGTATTTTAAACACGTATATAACTTCTTGACATCCTGAAACAACTTTTCTCCAATAAACTCGATTTTCTCGATTGAAACAGCGAATTTATCGGAGAAAAACCCCACTTCGCTGCTGCTGTTGACACTCACTCAAACCATTATGAGTGCAATATGGAACAGTAGATGCCACCGCATGTATAGTAACAAAAAAATTGACCCAATGGCAGTGATCAGGGTCATTATCAGAAACATCAGGAATATTATTACCATAAAATATTATTATTATGTCCGTAGAAACACCGCGGACATTTTCTGTGAGTATTTTTGTATAAAAAATGTTTTCTCTCAGAGAGAGAAAAGGAAAGAGAGAATGGAAATCTGAAACTAAACATATGAGCTAAAATTAAACTACGGCTCCTTGTATGTTTAGTAAAAATTTCTTTCCCCTCTTGCAATTTTTTTCAAGTTATACAACAAAATTATTATTTCATATGATTAGCAAATCACTGCCAGACCTTATTTTATGAAATATTATTAAAACACATAAGTGTTTATCTATAGTGTTCGTAAGGTAATGTTTATGTAAAAGTCCTGTAATTCCTCTTAATTTGTTTTGATATAAATCTTTTTTTCCTTATGAATCTTTCTTTAACCTATTTTAGAATTTCTCCATTTTTAAACCTAATCAAAACTCTCGATATCTCTCCGCACAACGACAAAAAAATAAAAAACATAAAATACAAAAAAATATGAAACCAAAAAACACAAAAAAATATAAAATCAAAAAAAACAAAAAAATACAACAAATATATAATAAAATAAATAAAAAATAGAAAATGTATATATTTACGAACCTTTGTAAAAACTATATATTATAAAACTATAATACCTGAGTTAATGTTAATCATAAAAAAATTTAAGTTAATTATAAACAAAAAATTGTAATATTTATTATTT
The DNA here is from genome assembly GCF_038396675.1 of Hydra vulgaris. NCBI lineage: Eukaryota > Metazoa > Cnidaria > Hydrozoa > Anthoathecata > Hydridae > Hydra > Hydra vulgaris. The sequence continues at coordinate 56,597,981 of NC_088927.1, read as the reverse complement.
AGTAATAAAAGAAAAAAAAAAAAAAAAAGACAATGATGATAAATACATTAGTAATGTCAAACGGAATCTGGCAAGGGTGTTGCCTATTCCTGAATGGGTAATAAGACGTCTGTATAGAACTATTTTTGACAAATTTTGCAAAATACCAATTTCAATCCTGTCAGGAGAAAACCACTTTTTTTACTTGTACTTTTTTTATCTGTCTAAAGTCTTAAAACACTCTTTGTGAAACTGAAAGAATGCGGACCCACGATTATTACGTTTCAAAGTATTGGTTGGCAAGTTACCTTATAAAATTTACCAAACAAAACCGAAGCTGGACTTTTTTAAGGCAAATTAATTTTCCAAAACCCTGGAATAACAAAACGTATCAGTACTACAAAACAATTATTGAAATCTAGGCAAAAAATAAAAAGGCAGTCGTGTCAGCAGAACACAAAATACCCGCATTCGTATTTTAAAGAACAGTTTACTTTCTACTAGCTAAAGGCAACAGATCGTGAAAAATAACATTCAAAACTTGTAGTAAAATTAAAAACAACATATGCAAAACTTGTGGTAAAATTGAGGACAAAATTCTAATCTTTTCTTTCTGTTTTCTTTTTGTTGAAATAAGGGAGTATTTTAAACATGTATATAACTCTTTGACATCCCAAAACAATTTTTATAAGATAAATTCGATATTTTTGATTGAAACAGCTTTAAGCTTTTATATTTCTCGTTCATTCATAGCCATCCTAATTACGCAAATATTGCTTGGCACAAATAAAAAAGGCAATAATAAAATAATAATTTATAATACAAATCAAAAAAAAATAAAAAATATTTAATAAACAAAAGCATGTAATCAATCAGAATTATTTCCAATGTGGGCCGTTATCCACACTCCCGAGCATTATATGTTAATTCAAAAATAATGTTGATCAATTAAATATCTTTCAAATCCTTATATTTTTGTTCAAAATTAATATAATATATCTCCTAAAATATTTTACCCATTATTCAAAATAAATCGGAATAGATATTTAACCAGATTTTCAAATAACAACTATATTTAACCCAAAAGTTGTTTTGCAGCAACTGAATTTTCAATTATTACTAGAGGGCCGAAATTATGGAATAAAATATTAACTAATGAACTTAAAACAATTTCTACGCTTAATGAGTTTAAGAACAAATTGAAGCAAAAACTACTGATGAACAACATAGCGCTCAGTTTTTTCTGAAGTTTTAATGATTGCTACTGTTAAACTTACCCGACAATTTTACGTTTGTCATTATGGGCTTGACGACCTTAAAAAAGGATTGTGCCACTTGTTATGACTTAAATTCTTCTACTTTTTTTTTTATAAAAAGTGTATATAAAAAATTATGGTTTATAAGAATTAATCACATAATTTAAGATATATGCTGGTGTAAAAGGAAAGCTTCAGGATTATGCGTATTTGCTTGCATGCTTTTTAGTATAATATAATATAGTTTCTTTGTACTAATTCTTAATTTCTTTTTTTTTAATTTTTCTTAATCAATAAAAAAACAAAAAGTTAAAGTAGGACCTTAAGACCGATTGATTTTTATTTTATTAAGTATTTAGAAAAACGTTTTATATTATATAGTGTTACGTTTTTTAATTTTGTTGTCTTATATTTACTGTAAAGACTGAAGGTCTTGGTGATAAGACCAATTTCTGTCAACTTTTTTATATTAAAAACATTTTTTGTCAAGTAGAGAATAGTAGAGAATAGGAAAATCTATACATATGCGCTAAATAAAACAACGACTTTAAGAAAGATATGCATGTTTAGTAAACTTTAGTAAAGTTTCGTATTCTCTATATTTTACCAAACACAATATTGTTATTTATGCTTATTAATTAATCGCTGCCAATAATTATTATTATTGGCAGCTATGAATATATAATTTATATAAATGTTTTTATGGCACTTGTAATAATTTTAATTTTGTGCTCGTCAGTGTTGCTGTATCGTAAGAGGGCTGTGAGTGTAATATTTTTGTTGGAAACTTTTATTTACCAAACGCTTTATTTTATTTTTTAAATGTCTTTTTTTTTGTCATAAATTGCTTCTTTTTTTGGATTTCTCTCCGAAAAAGATTCAAAATGAAAAATAAAAAAAAAATAAAAAATCACAAAAAATACAAAAAGCACAAAAAAATATATAAAATTAAAATTTAAAAATTATTAAGAAAATAAAAAATTAAAAAATATACATATTATAAACAGTAAAACTTCTATATTGTAAATATTTTTTACTGTAAAACCTTTTTGTTATATTATCCTGAGAAAATGTAATATTATAAAACTGTAAATGTTTATTAAAAAAAAAGAAAAAAAAAAAGAAAAAAAAAAGTAAGATTAAGAATACATTAAGGACAGGTGTCTCTTAGGTGGAAGCAGAATGTGTACCCGAAAAAAATAAAGATATAAACGAAAACCAGTGGCAAAAGAAAGCCAACCAAAACAACTAAATATAGATATAGAAAATTTGCAAATACCAATTGACTGTAGTATAACAGAGGGTCATAATATTGTTGTCGATAATAAAACAAATATAGTATATAATGACAATGCAATGGAAGAATCGCAACAGCTGAAAACTACCGAAAAAATTAAAACCACAATAAAAGACTCTGAAAAAAAACATAACATCATCAAAACTTTATCTGAAGAAAATAAACAAAGAAAAGAGAAAAAAACAAATAAAACACAAACACCAGAATTCAATTCAATAACCGAACTAACCGAAAAAATGCAATTGTTGTTATTATAGATATTGAAAAGGTAAGGTTCAAATTCAATCGCATCAAAAGATTGATGCGAGTCAATTTGAACGAGTTCAACCATTTTGAACGAAATCAACTAATTATTGCGAGTAAATTTGAATCGAATTCAAAGCTATAAATAGCGATGAGATTTACAACAATATCTACTTAAACGAGTTTAAATTAGATGACTGTAAAAAAATGGAGTTAAGATATGTGAAATAAAAAAAGTTGAATATAAAAAACAAAAACTCGAGAAGCGTTTAAATATAAAAACGTTGTCTAAAATTAAAACACTCTGTTTTTTATAGATTTACAAGTTTTCGGCTTCTTTTTTGTGCCTTAGACACTGTCCATCATTGTATTTGGGTATTTCTTCACGTTTACGGTACTTAATGTTCATTTCGGCCAATTGTGTACAAATTGTCTTTTGATCGACGTTGAATTTACGTGCGAGTTTTCTTTGACACACACCTTTTCGATTGTTGGTCAACCTGCAAACTTTTGATTTTTTTCTTGAGTCCACGATGATGGGCGTCCATAATTTTTTGTAAACACTGTCCTGTAAGGTGTTGATATAATTATATGCTGTTTCGCGACAGATTCCTACTTAAATATAATGGTTAACAACTTCAGCTTTGGTAGCTTTTGGATTTTTTACAAAATAATTTCTGACATTATATTAAAGAACTGCTCTTTCTTTGCGGTTTAAAATTTTTTTTTCGTAGGTTTTTTTTCATAAAACTAGAATATTTAAAAATAAAAACTGCTAAAATATTGCTAAAAATTGCTAAAAAAAAAAAAATACTAAAGTATAATATTATGGATTTTAAGCAAAACTAAGTTAACTTTTGTGTAATTTCTCCTCGCCCAATATATAGTATGTATCATGGTAAAGTAGTAAAAATTAAAAGTACTAACTAAAAAAACTAGATAAACAATAAAAAAAAATTATAACCACTAAAAAAAAAAAAAAAAAAAAAAAAATTAAAAAGATTTTACGAAAACAAAATAAAAGATATAAAATTACATTGAAAAGTATAACTTACCATTTTTTTTTTAGAATCTGCTATCTAGTTTCGGTAAAGCAGCTATAAATAATTTCTTAAATGGGCTACAAATACAGACTAAGCTCTTTAATTAATTTGATAAAGATTTTAATCTGAGTCTTTAATTAATTTGAGTTCGATTTGAAAAAGATGTTTTTTTATTAAGCTTTTAAATTTATAAAGTATAACCAAGCAAAACGTAATTGTAACTCTTTTTAAAATGTGGTTTTATTAACGTTAAGTTTTATCTAAGCTTACACTTTTTAAGTTTAAAAAAAAAACATTAATATTCTTTTCTTTTTTAACTTTTAAACACAAAATATTAGTATTTATATTTTTTTATTCAAAAAAAATAAAAAAGTTTCGATATGAGAAATTGCAATTAATTTAGTAATTGCACTTTGCAATCCGCTGCTTATGCTACCGGAAATTATGATGATGGTATCGTGTTTATATTTCAGCAGTCCGCCAGGTAATTGCCTTTTGGACTACTTGACAAGAATTACATTGAAATATTTACAAAGTTTTTTCTATGCTTTTCAAGTCGAGAAACGGAGCGCATCAAGAATAAGCGAGTTTAGAAAAGTAAGAAAAAAGTAAAAAGAAAAGACGAAAATTAAAAATAAAAAAAAAATAAAAAGTTTGGGTCTTTCAAAAAGCGTAAGATTTTTTTTAATTAAATTCAAAAATTGGTTTAATTTACTTTCTAGATTTATGTTTCCGTTTACATCACGTATTTCTTTAGTTTCTTTTAAAAAAGAGTTTAATTGGTTGTTTTCTTTTGCAATGTCGTGTTCGATCTGAAGTATTTTTTTAATTTTAGATATATATGCTCTTAGAAGGCTTATTCTCGCGCTTATACTTTTCTCATGATAAGCTCTCATTCGCATAGAATAGACATAATTCAAAAGCTCATCAAGCAATAAATTACCAATATAAAATTTCGGCGCGTTTTCAACAAAACCAAAAAAGATAAAATTTAAAAGTGTTTTTAAAAGGTTTACTGCTAGAATAAATCTTATTTAGCAAAGATATTGTTTATTTAATTAAAGGTTGTACTTTTTCGCAGCTGTATATCATGTGAGATAGAGTTTCTCTACCTTTCATACACTGGGGACAAAGGTCATCAAGTGCATGGCCTCTGCGTTTAAAGATGGAGTTAGTGGGTAGCGCAAAATGAATTGCTTTATATTTTATTTCGTTTGCTTTGTTGTTGTTATTTCTTTTGAAAATGTTTTGAAAGAGAAGGGACTATTCCTTTGAGGAGGTGCCCGTCTTGCTTTTTTTAAAAACAGAGTTCCACCTAATGAACAGGGTTGTCACACCCAAACTGTATTTCTTTTTCATAAGAAAATCTTAAACTGATTTTAATGTTAGGTTGGTAACCAAACCAGTTTTAGGGGGTGTATATAGTTTCTTAGAGTGAAATTTGATTTGTTGTGGTCATAAGATTGACCTTTCTTTTTAATTTTTTTTTTTCCAAACACGTGGAATGGAGTTTTTAATTATTTTAAACGTTGTTTGTTTAAGACCGGTTAATTGGTTATCTAAGAAACCAGGTACAAAAACCTTTGCAAGATCAGATATTTTGGATATTTGGTTTAAAGTAGTTTCTTTTTTAGGTTTTAGAGTCTGGTGGTTTTTGTTTCTAATGAAATTGTTATAAAAAATGGGCTGGTTGAGGATTTCCTCAATGAACACATTTTTTATGTCGCTCTCGCCGTTGAAAATGTGACCTAGTTTTTAATTAGTTGCTGGTAGAACACAGGGAGAGTATCAATTGCGCTGCTTGAGTGGGTTGTGATAATAATATTTTCTCCTTGATTAGTTTTTCTATAACTATTGAAAATATGCGTCGCGGCGTCTTTCTATGCACCTGTTAGGGTGTGAATAAATATTTTTTCCATCCAAGTCAGCTCGATGGATTTTAGTTTTTCGCCTATATCTATAATGTTTAAACCTCCTTGGCTATTAGGCTCCAGAGAAAATTTTCAACAATTTTTTCAATTAATTTGATAACTCTATCGTTAGGTATTATGCAACGTAAAAGCTAAGTGCCAAAGGTTACTTAAAAGTATTTGATTAATTACTATTCTTTTTCCTTTAAAGGATAAGTTAAACATTTGCCAGCGTTTAATTTTCTTTTGAATAATAGCAATGCTTTTGTTCCATTGCTTAATGCTAACTAAACAATCTCTATTGGAAAAGTAAATACCCAAGCTTTTAAGGGTGTTTTCTTCCCAGTTAAAATTTAGAAAAATTTCTTTATTTTTTGTTTTATTGTTTCCAAGCCTTAAGCCTTGGCATTTATCTACATTTAATTTGGCTCCTGTGGCTCGCTCGTTGAGTTCTAAGGCCCTACCGAGTTCTTGTATTGACTCATCTCCTGTTAAATAGAAGTTTGTGTAGTCAGCGTATTGCTGGGTTTTAGTTTCTTTTTGGTTTACTGTTATTTCTTTTATGTTTTTGTTTGCTTTTATGTAACCTGAGAAAATTTCGGCTTTTATGATATATAGAATCATCGAAAGAGGACAACCCTGCCTTACTCCTCTGTGAATTTCAATTTTTTCAGATAAAAATACGTTTAATTTTATTTGCGCGCTTATGTCGTTATATATCGTTTTAATAAAATTTATAAATACGGTATTAAAACCAAAAAAAGATAAAGTGTCATATAGATAGTTTCTATCAACTCTATCAAATGCTTTGACCTGGTCAATGGATATAATAGACGCATCAAGTTGGTTTTAGTTGGATATTCTTATAATATCTCTGGTGTAGGATAAATTGTAATATATGGTTCTACACGCATGCCGTTTGATTTTCGTTTATAATCAAAGGTAGAACATTTTTAAATCTATTTGCAACTATCTTTAAAATATTTATTTGTTTGAGGAATTGCTGTAAATTTGTGGGTGCCTATCAATTTCGTTTAAAGGGAGATAGGACGCAGTTGTTGATATGTGTCTTATCTCCTATTTTAAACAAACATATGATTATTGCCTTTTTTTGGCTTTCGCACATTTCAACGCTGCTTAAAGTTTCGTTTATAGCTGTGGCCAGCAATTCCTCAAACGAATAAATATTTTGCTTGCAGAATTTAATGATGAGGCCGTTGCTTCCTGGTGATTTGTTATTTTGCATTGTTTACAGCGCGCTTTTAATTTCTATAATTGTTATTGGCATTTCTAGTGCTTTACTTAAAGTTTTGGATACGTTTTGAATAGAAGATGTTTTGGAAAAAAGAACGTTTTGACTTTTTTCGACGCATTTTTTGCTTGCGTAAAGTTCTTTATAATAATTTTCAAACTCTTTTAGGATTTTGTCCCTTTTTGATTTAATGTTATTGTTCTTATCCTTTATTTTTGTTGTTACTTGTTTTGCTGGTTTTAGCTTTTCTAATTGAAAAAACGAGCGACTGCATCGATAGACGCGGAAGAGGCGAACGAAAAAGGTCGAGAAAAAATGAACGAAGACAGCACGTTGCAAAAAAAAAACGCAGTGCACCACCACCGACTCCGTACAAAAATGATCGAAAAAAAAAAGAGTGGGAACGAACAAGCAAAGCAACGCGCCTTTAAGTCTAAAAATAATAATGAAACTAAACATTAAATCAAAAGAATATATAAAAAAGTGCCTCGCTTGCTTCGAAATTTTATTAAAAGTGTGAAAAAAACTAAAACTTCAAACCATAATTTCTCAAAAATGGCAAGAAATCAAAACTCCAAATATAGTATGGTAGTTCTACATATGTACAAAATTATGTTTTAAGGTTTAAAAAAAAAAACTAAAAATCTCAAAATGAGAAAAATCAAGTCAAAAATTAAAAATTAAAATTTATATATAAACACTCCTTAAAAGCTTACAGAGCTATATGAATCTGTTTTTTCAGTATCTAAGTATTCTTAATGAAGAGAACTAAATTTTTTTCTTTGCTTTTTGCATATTGAAGTTGATTTACAACGCTTGTTTACAATGCGCTTTTGGTCCTTTAAAACCAGTTTTGGAATGGTCTTGAACTGATCCTTACATTCTAAAGTAACTTAAAACAGATTTTACCCCATCTTCACCATCATTATAATAAACTATTGTAGAGTTTTCACAAAGTTCAAATGTTCTTCTACTTAGAAAAATGTTTTTAGGATAAACAGTCCATAAAATTGAATGAAAAAAGCTTCATTTGAATTTTGGGTTTGACCATGTAAACATTTTCTTTTTATATCACAACCAATATAAACAGTTTAATATGACATTTATTATAAAAAAATGTGACTTAAAAGCACAACCAAAAACACTACAGATCTATATTATATTTGAAAGAGAAGCTTCACAAGATTTGTCATTTTGGCCATCTAGTTTGGGTAAAAGAAGATCTCAACTTTTCGTTGCTATGGCATTGCTTAAACAAACAAACAAACTAGCTAATAAAATATGTTATTTTAAACCATTTTAGTTTGATCAAACCTAAACAAGTCATATATCAGCAGATAGATGATAAATTTTTACATAAATATAATATACTAGCTGGAGTTACCCGGCATTGCCCGGGCCAATATTTAAACTGGCTTACCTGATATCTGTTCACAAAAATGGGCCCAAAAATGGGCCCAAAAAATGGTCCCCACTGACCCCGGGGGTCGGGGTACGGGGTCAAAACCCAACTAAGAGCCTTCTCCCCCTCGAGGACTACCCCCATGCCAAATTTCATCGAGATCGGTCCGGCGGTTTGGATTTCTATAGAGAACAAACAAACAAAAAAACACACACACAAACACACATTGCCCTTTATATATACCTAGCTGGAGTTACCCGGCGTTGCCCGGGCCAATATTTAAACTGGCTTACCTGATATCTGTACACAAAAATGGGCCCAAAAATGGGCCCAAAAAATGGTCCCCCTGGCCCTGGGGTCGGGGGGGCCTATTTTGGGGCCCCCTTGACCCCGGGGATCGGGGTACGGGGTCAAAACCCAGCTAAGAACCTTCTCCCCCTCGAGGACTACCCCATGCCAAATTTCATCGAGATCGGTCCGGCGGTTTGGATTTCTATAGAGAACAAACAAACAAACACACACACATTGCCCTTTATATATATTAAGATTACCTATTTTTTTAATTTAAAAAAAAAAAATCTCTGTTTTTCATAGGCCTACCACCTTAATTTTTGATCTTATCGACGCGCCATACGCCCTATTTGTTTCAAAAACTTTAAGTTTGTTTTTGATTTCAGCGCTCAAAATCTGCATGCGCGGGTTCAGATACACTTTTTTAACTGCGTTTTTAAATTTTTATTTTAATTTGTATTCTTCAATCCTGTTATTTTTTGCTTGTTATTTACAAAATATTTTTGCGTGTTCTTTTAGTTCACTTTGGAGATTTTCCCACGTTTCTTTTTTAGATTCTACGTTTTGGGATGTTTTATTGGTAATAATTATTTTAATCTGATCTAAATAGTTTTTATTTTCTAAGTGTTTATTATTATAAATCCACAGACTTTTACTCATTTCTATTTTCGTTTTAGTTTTATTTTCGGGGACATAATTGACCGCTGAAAAATAATAATAATTAAACATATATACATATAAACAAATATATTACAAATAAAATAATGATTATAAATTTTCCGTAAATATAATTTTTAATTATTTTGTCAAAAGAATATAAAAATATAAATAAATAAAAAAGAAAAAAAAGGCCGAAAATTTATTCTTAAAAGTTGTTTGAATAGCACATAGAGATAAGAAAATATCAGGTGCGTGCTGTTGTTGGCGGTAAGTTAAAAACTACGAGAAAAGAAAGTTGAACTGAAAAATTTAGTAAAACTCTTTAAAATTGATAAAGTTAAAAAAAAATTTTAAAACTCTGTAAGAATATAAGCGAACAGAAGCATTAATAAAATCTTGGTTATGACTTTTTTTATAATAATAATATATAAATAAAGGTATATATCATAAAATATAAGTATAGGTATTTATAAATATTGGTATGCAATTATAACAATATCTGTGTTTTAGACACGTCAAATATAGTTAATGTAATACTATAACTTTTAAAAGTAGAAAAATAATTAATTAGCTAATAAGATGAAGCAATAGCAGAGAAAGAAATAATAACTAAAAATAAAAAATAATTGGAAAAAGAAATAAAAAGAATACGAGAAAAATAAAAATCCCAGAAAACTTACGTCCGAATAAAAACACTTCTTATAGACTTAAAGGCTTAAGCGCAAAAAAAAAACATTGTATAAAAAAAAAGGAAATATCGTAATTCATAAAAGAGCAATACTAGAAAACACGGAAATTACCAGAATCACCCAGCAACAATGACAAACATTATACCAAACTATAACCCTAAACAATAAACCCTAAAGCTGCTCTTCAATCTTCAATCCATATAAACGAGCAAATCACCTAGAAGCGACGGTCTGCGGAATTCCATAAAGAATGACATCCTAGGCGAAATCCTACTTATTGTGTTAAATAATTTAATAAAAGAAAACAAGCTGCTAACCTTACAAAAAAAACCTTATAACGTGCATTTATGCAAAAGGTAACACATCAAAAACAGCAAATGGAGGTCAAATTCCTCTGCAAACTACCAACTCACACAAAAAATTTTACCAGACTTAAACAGACTTTAAACAGACTTAAAAACATACTTCCATTTATTACTAAAGAAACAAAAACTGCTTGCAATCCTCATAGGACAATATTCGAAAACTTGTCCGACACCAGAGACATAGATACCAACACCAGAGACATAGATATTTGACACCAGAGACATTTATATAGCAAATGAAAATAATCAAGACGCATCCATAATATCAATAAATCAAACAAAAATATTTCTTAGAGTAGGCAAGATTTTTTCATTTGATTGTTTATTTATTTTTAGTTTCAGTAATCGATTTATTATTATAGTTAAAAGACTGAAATACAATGAAATATTATGACATTAACTCGTGTTTAAAAATAAATAGTTTTTTAGCCAAAGAAACAAAAATTCACTGAGGAGTAGGACAAGGCTGCACTTTTGAGTGTTCCCGTTGATACGTGACTTGGAAATTTTTTCCATTATGAGAGGATAAAAATGTAAACAAACTGTTGTCGGTATTCTTTTTAAAAGTGATTTGTAATTATTTTGGGATTAGTGTGGCTTTAAAATCTACTTTCCGTTACTATAAACCTTTTTTTAATTTAGATAAAACAAATATCAAGTTTAACAACCTAAATATCTACTGTAAAGAAATGTCTTATTCCAAAACACTTGATCGGCCTTCCAAAAGCAGATATGATAGGAAAATTTTACTTATAAATGGTGTAGATCCTTACTCAATACCAGACAGCAATTTCAAAAACGGTGAAGAAACTTTTCTACCTGTAGCTTACGCTGATGTAGTAAATTATCTTGTATTTTCACGAAGTAATTTACTACATTTCATGTAGTAAATTATCTTTCATTTTCAGTTCTTAGCTGAGGATATGAAGGCCGATAGATTAGAAGCGTTTAATCAAGTGTTACAAGGATGGGTTAGGAATGTGCGAGTTGTTGGCGTAGGAAGTTTAAGAATTGTTTTGGGAAAGGTAAGAAACAAAATATTGATAAAGCAAGTACGTATAATTTTATATTTTTTTATTGTTTATATCTATTTATTACTTTATAATTTGTATTTTAAGGTGCTTTACTCACCACGTCTTAATGAGGCCCAACTTAGTCCATGGATTGTTGCAGAATGCAGTGGTAAAATTGTATGTGCACACTGTAGTTGCATGGCAGGTCTTGCTGAAGCATGCTCACATATTGCTGCAGTTCTTTTTTGGATTGACATAGCTGTTAAAATACAAGAATCTAAAGCATGACTGATTATAAATCTTACTTGTTACCCCCAAACTCCTGCGCAGTTAACACCACAACGTTTATGTAGAATCAATTTTTGATCAAGTATGATCAAAAAACGAATATTAGACAAAAGTTTAGAAGATGACCCAAATGATTGCAGTATATCTGTATTAGTTTGTTCTACCATTAAGAAATCTGTTGAAAAGCCAACACATCAAGAACTAAGTATTTTTTTTAATAAATTTAATAAATCAAAATCAAAGATAGCTATCTTAAAAACAATCCCTGAATATGCTCATGCATACTCTACAAAGTCTGATCATCTTAAAAAAAACCTTTAATGAGCAATTTATATTCTTTATATAGAAAAAACTCTTAATTACATGGAGTTGCAATCTTATTGTAAATTTATTAAACCTAGTTTAACTTTAACAACTGAGCAAGTAGTTAAAATAGAAAGCTTGACACGATTACAATCAAGTTCTAGTTGTTGGCGATTTCGATGTGGTTGAAATCGATGTTTTTCTCAAAAAAAACTTCAAAGTTCTTGACTCAGGTTTTATTTATGAATAATAATGGTTTTATGGTATTTATTAATAATAATAGTTTTTCAGGTTTATTTATTAATAATAATTAATTAATTATTTAATTAATTAATAATTTATTTAATTAATTTTTTTAATTTATTTAATTAATAATTTATTTAATTAAAATTTTTAATTTATTTAATTAATAATTTATTTAATTAATTATTTAATTAATTAATAATTTATTTAATTAATAATTTATTTAATTAATTTAATTAATTAATAATATAAACAGATTTTAGTTATATGGGTGCGTCACCAGATGGTGTTGTTAAGTGTTTTTGTTGTGGAAAAATATGTTCAGAAATTAAATGTCCACACAACCTTGGAAACAACATATTACAAGATTCAGTTGAAAATGAAAAATCTAGTTATCTTAATTTAGAAAAGTGGTCACTTTCACTTAAAAAAGACCATGCATATTACTATCAAGTTCAAGCTCAACTCACAGAATTCATATTCATAAACAAGAGTTACTGAATATGAACTCTGTGATTTTTTTGTATGGACAGTGAAGGACATTTTAATTCTTAGAATTCTTCGCGATGAAAATTTTATAGAAAATATTTTTAACATATCGAAGGAGTTTTTTAAAAGTATTTTCATTCCTGAACTGATTTCAAAGTTTTATAGTGATCCTGAATATATCGAAATTAATGTTTTATCATTTCAAGGTAAGATTTGCTACTGTCACATGAGTTCAAATGACAACGATACGATTAGTTGCACTATAAACATTGAAAATCTAGATGTTTCCATGTGAAATGTATGAAATTTTTTAAAATGCCCAAAGGCAATTGGTTTTGTCTAGAATGCAAATGAAAAAGAAACATTTTAAAAGTAAAAAAGAAACTTTCTACGAAAGCAAGCATTCTATATTTCATTTACAGTTTTACACACACATAAATATATATATATATATATATATATATATATATATATATATATATATATATATATATATATATATATATATATATATATATATATATATATATATATATATAAATATATATATGTATATATATAAATATATATATATATATATATATATATATATTTATATATACATATATATATGTATATATATATATATATATGTATATATATATATATATATATATATATATATATATATATATATATATATATATATATATATATATATATATATATATATATATATATAGAGTATTGTGAAAAAGCTAAGAACCACTAAATAAAAAAAAAAATTTTTTTAAAATAAATTTAATTAATTTTTATTCTATAGATAATAAAATAGTCTTCAAACATATTAAATATAGCATGAGAAAAAAAAAAAAAATTTTTTTTTTTGAAAGTTAGTTAATAGAACCTATAAAAAATAAGGATTAAATATTATGTGTTAACTTTTTTTTATATTTTTTTGTGAAAAAGTTAAGAACCACAAAGAATTTTTTGTGCTAAATGCGGCGGTAACGTCTTTTTAAATTTATTTTTCCCTTTTTTTTTAAATATTCTTTTAATGACCTGAGTAGTTACGAAAGAACCAATAAAACATTTGAAAAAAGTTAATTTTTTAAATTACTTTTAAAAAAAAGTATTTAATTTCAAACAAAAAAAATTCTTCCCTTTTGAAAAAATGAGCAGAAAAGCTATTACCTATGAAGATCGTGTAAAAGTGGTGCATTTTCACCAGAAAGGTAAATCCGCTCGCGAAATTGGAAGAATAGTAAAGCGATCACATAGTTTGGTGCTAACAATCATCAAAAGATTCAAAGAGACGAAGTCTTATGTTGATCGCCATCGTTCTGGAAGACCGCGTTTGACGACACCCAATGATGATCGCCTTTTAATCAGGTTGGCAAAGAAAAATCGAACCATGCCGTCGCATGAATTAAGAAGGGAATGGAAGCTTTCAAATGGACGTCAAGCCTCGGCATCATTTGTGCGTAGGAAACTATTAGCTAACAATATGTTATGGAAAAAAGCTGTTCTAAAACCGCGACTTACCAAACGACATATAAAAAAGCGAAAAGAATTTTGCCAAAGCGTCAAAGAATTGTCTAAACAAAAATGGAGGACAGTAATGTTCAGTGATGAGATGAATATCGATGTTGGTAACCAAAAAAACCGAATTATCATTCGCAGGCAGCCTTTAGAAAAATATAATCACGATTGTATCGTTCAAAGAGCAAAACAAGGTAGCGGGTCGGTTGGAATATGGTTCTGCATGACATATTATGGTCTCGGTATGTTTAAATTATTTGATGGTCGACTCAACTCTACTTATTATGTCGATATTTTAAATAACAACTTGTTACCGTCAATTGATGCTCTTGAGCAAAGCGTTCCGTTCATTTTTCAGCAAGACAATGCACCATGTCACAGGGCTAAAATTGTCTCTGAATGGTTCGAAAGTAAAAATATTGAGCGTCTAACTTGGCCACCAAATAGCCCAGATATAAAATGCATTGAAAATCTTTGGAGTTGGCTTGATAAAGAGATTGCCAAGAAAGTACCAAGGAGTCTTGAGAAGTTGCGCAATATTTTACCAGCAATACTTGAAAATGTTCCCAAACATATTTTAGAGAATTTTATAGACTCAATGCTAAATCGTATAAATGAGTGCTTAAAAATTCAACAATTTTTTTAAAATAAAAATTACCTATAAAACTTTAAATACAGTTTTTATATTTGTTTAAAAGTTTTTATCACTATTATTATTTTTAATTTTGTTTGTCTATTTTCTAAAATTTATTATTATTATTATTATTCTTTTTACCAGAAAAATATATTCAGTTAAAAAAAAAAAAAATATGATTTGTTTTTTTTGTGGTTCTTAACTTTTTCACAATACTGTATATATATATATATATATATATATATACAGTGCCGGTTTTAGCACTACAAGCGCCCTGGGCGAGATTTCTACGGCGCCATTAGCTCAATTTAACCCCATTCAAAAAAAAGGCAAAGGGTAAAATAACCAATTAATTTCGCCCCTTTATATTCGGCGCCCTGGGTCATCGCCCAACCAGGCCCTACCCTAATGCCGCCACTGTATATATATATATATATGTATATATATATATATATATATATATATATATATATATATATATATATGTTTATATATATATATATATATATATATTAGGGTAGATCGATTTTAGCTTTGTTTTTGAATTTTAAGTTGCGTGATGTTGCAGTTACTGTGTCTAGGTTAGAAATGAGGTTTTGCCTGATCTTAAGTATCCTCGTTAAAAAATGAATAGCGGATTTACATTTCAAGCCTTTATTTTAGACTAGTTTTGTTAAATTGTTAATTTCATATTTAAATAGTTTATTTCATGTCTAATAATCTCGTTTTTAAATATCTCGTTTCGAATTTATAAAGTAACCAATAAACGATTTCATAAAAAGCGCAATTATTTTAGGAGGCCAATAAATTTGCGCTAAATCGTTTACACGCATTTAAATTTAAATTTTGCAAATCTTTTTTTTTTTAAAGTTCTTGTTTTTATTTAAAAGCATGGAATCATGTTTGTTTTTAAAAGTTGGTTTTAAAATTAAATATAAAGTTTAAAAGTAGATTCAAAAAAAAAAATTTAACTTAGGTTCGGAAAAAAAAAAAAATCTCACATTAAAGGAATCTTTTAATATCAAAGGTAAATACTAATGTTTTTACCTGGTTATATTAAATAATTTTTGTTTTGCAACTTTTCGAAGGAACTAATGGCTTTACTTAATTTAGTCGGAGGAACAAAAAAAATCTCTAAAAAGCTTTATTATGCAAAACTATTAGACAAAGCAAGCGAAAACACCAAAAAAACTTGGAATGTAATTAAAGAAGTAGTTGGCAAAAATAATTAAGCGAGAAACACTCTGCCAAAAATATAACAGTTTATGAAAAAAATATTTATGATAAATCAATTATTGCTGAAAAAATAAAAAGTTTTTATATTAATGCTGATCCAAATTTGGCATCAAAAATTCCTCTGAATTCAACTTCATTTGAGTCTTATTTAAAAAATTACGATAAAGGTATGGATGAACCTAATCTTAAATTAATTGAATTGCGAACCGCCTTTTATAATCTTAAAAATAACAAAAGTGCTAGATTTGATAAAATTAACGTTAATGTTGTAAAATCTGTTTATCATATAATCGAACCTCTTTTGTTTCACATCTTTAATCTTTCTTTTAAAACATTGTCCCGGAAAAATTAAAAATTGCACGAATCACACCGGTTTTTAAGACTGGCGATGACTCTATTATTTCTAATTATAGACCTATATTTATATTACCGTGTTTTTTCAAAGTTGCTTGAAAGATTAATGTTCAACAGGCTATTTAATTATTTATCAGAAAACCATATGTTTTACTCAAAACAGTTTGGTTTTAAGAAAAAATGTTCCACTGAACATGCAGTGATTGATATAGTCAATCAAATAACAAACGCATTTAGTACTAACTACTTTACATTAGGAGTTTTACATTAGGAGTTGTCAAAGGCTTTTGATACTGTAAACCATAACTAACTAATAAAAAAACTTGAATATTATGGAGTAAAAAATAATAACTTACTTTGGTTCAAAAGTTATTTGACTAATAGAATGCAATTCACCCAATATGCGCAAAAACAAACAATTCCATATGCTGTAACTTGTTGTGTCCTCCAGGGCTCTATTTTAGGACCCTTATTATTCTTAGTATATATAAATGATTTAAATTTAGCAACACACTTCTTAAACAGTATTCTTTTTGTAGATGACTCCAATCTTTTTTATTCCCACAGAAATATTAAAACACTTTTTGAAACAGCTAACGAAGAGTTGTGTAAGGTTAATGAATGGTTTGTAAGTAATATACTGTCTTTAAATGTGGATAAAACCAAATTTATTTTATTTCATAAAGTAAATAAATTAGAAAATATTCCCATTAAACTCCCAAATCTAAAAATCAATAACGCTAACATTAAAAGAGAAACTTCAGTTAACTTTTTCGGCGTAATATTAGATGAACATTTACGTTGGAGTGATCATATAAAAAGCATTGAGAAAAAATTATCAAAAAATATTGCCATGATATATAGGGCTAAACCATTTCTAAATAATAAATCTTTAAAAAGTTTATATAATTTTTTCATTCATTGTCATTTGATCTATTGTAATATTGCTTGGGCAAGTACAAATCTTACAAAATTAAAAAAATTGTACAGTAAACAAAAACATGCCTGCAGAATATTATTTGGAGCTGTTAAAATTGTACCATGCGAGCCTCTTCTGCGTAAACTGGGCGCATTAAATATTTATAAAATAAACTTACATCAAGTTTTAATGTTTATGTATAAAACAAAAATGGAACTATCTCCTAAAATATTTCAGTCCTATTTTGAAAAAGTAGAGCATAAATATCCGACAAAATTTTCAAATAATAACTACATTGTCCCTAAGTATAATTTAAAACAAATTACATATTCAATTCAATATCGTGGACCCTATTTGTGGAAAAAGTTCTTAATATTGCAAATACGAAAAAAGTTAGTATACATCAGTTTAAAAAAGAACTGAAACAGGTGTTATTACTTACGGATTTTTTCATATATCCGATTTTAAATGCCTCTTTTAAACTAAAATTCAATTATATAAAATATGTCTCAGAGTTTATCAATTTTTATTTGTTTGTTTTTTCATTGTTTCAGTTTTGGTGTTTCCTCTAATCTTAAAAGTTATTGGTGAAATCTTAGTTTTTCAACATTTTACTTAACTATTAATGAGTTCTTATTTATTTTACTTCTAATTAAATTGGTTAAAAAATATACATACATAAAACGGTTTTTTTAAATTAAGTACTCTTTTATTTTGAATTTTTTGTTCTTTATTTAAATATTACTTTATTACAAATTGTTATAAATTTTATTTTCATATTTTTCAACAAATACTTTGTATAATATACGTATATAGTGTGGCTCTTGAAAATACGTGCTCTTTGTTTAATTTTTTTTTTTTTTTCTTTTTCTTTTTTACTTTTCTTTCAGTTTTTCTTGTTTACTTGATTATTACTCTTAACATGAATATTGTTCTTGAAGTATTTCTTAAACTAATTGTTATTTATTTTTACATTTATAATTTTTAATAAATAGTTTGTAAAGTATAAATATATTATCCGGCTATTGTAAATACGATTGGGGCTCGGTGATAAGACAAAATAATGTCTTCTACTTGCCCCGCCAGTTTTTTTATTTATTTATAAACCTTGTAAATTGTAAAAGTTATTAAACGGCGAAATAAATAAATAAATATTAAAAAAAAAAAAAAAAACTGATGGTTTTATCCAATTCCTTAATGAAAAAATGAGGGGGCCATGGGCCCCCAAATTTTTGCAATAGGGTTTTATTTCTTTATTTTTATCAAAGCAGATTTTTATAGTAAGTTTTGATATTTTAGGTTTTTTTGGTGCTTTCATACCCACTGAAAAGTCACGCTGTTGCCCATGACACTAAGTTTTATACTTTAATACAGTTTACATATATAATTAGTCCACGAGAAATGCCAAAAGTAAAGGCTACAATTACACGGATGAAAAGTGAAAAAAAATATTGTGGTGGCCCATGTGAGTTATCAATAACAGATCCAAGCACTTTTAGACATGTAATTCAGTACTATTACTACCTTGTTCATATAAATCCAAATGCAGATATCGCATTAGTGACTCAGCAAATAAGCAATAACATAAAATCAATTTGGGCTACAGTAAACCCAACTTTACCTCTTATAACGGACAAATCTATTAATAGAAAAGTTAAAGATCTTCTCGCACTTGTTAAGGATATTAATAGCAAGCGTGGAAAAGCAAGCGCTAATAGAAATCTTGATGCAAACTTAGACAAACTTTTTGATATTTCTGCATGTTCCTTTTCATTAGATGTGTTTCCCTGTAGTGATAGAAAAGTTTCATGTAATAAAGAAAATTGCATTATTCAAATTGCATTATTCAAAGTAAATGCTATTTAAATGGTTCTAAAGATGAAAATAAGTTAACTAAAGCACAGGCAGAATAAACGATTTCCGTCTTTAGTAAACAAATAGTCAATTGGTATTTTGTTGATGAGAAATAAAAACTTTAGTCTTAAAGTACCAATAACGCGTTCAACATGTATTCTAACGTTTGATAATTGTTGTGTTATGATAGCTTCAGTAGCACTAAGCTGATCTTTTCCCCGCGGAAAAGCAGGAATTTCCAGGTGTGCTCCGAATGACCCTACAATATCATCAATATTAAAACCTCTATCAGCCTTAACTGTATCCCCAAACACCAGCTCATTTAAATAACCACAATTTTTAGTAATTACTTTGTCACTCGATCTACCGCCCCATCCTTTTGAAATAATACTTATTTTACCTTGTGGAGTTATACTTGTGACCATGTTAAGCATCTTGCTGTTCGGTTACTAGGTCTATCAATAAACAACTCAAAGCAATCAGTAATACTTGTAATTTTATCTCCAAATTTCGTTTAAAATGTAAGAGGTATAGTCTTTATTATTTCTGAGCGTTTGGGCCATATAAGGAGTGATGATAGTTTAATGAAAAATACATTGATCATGTGAAGAAACAATCTTGAGACAAATGTTTTTGAAACACGAAAACGGTGTGCATTATTAAGTGTTCCAGATCCCAAGCTAAGTTTCATTAGACACAAAACTGCCTTACAAAAAACTAATTCGAGTACATGGAATAATTGCACTATCTATTCACAAGTTCAACAACAGCACATATACCCAGTGGACACACGACGTTATTTCAACGTTGATTTACGGTTGATTTTTAGTCGCGACGTCATATAACCAAAAATCAACATTTTATCAACGTTGAAAATTCGTTGAAAACGATCAACTTAACGCGACGTTGAATCAACGTTAATTTAACGTCTATATTAAGAGTTCCACCGTTCGTTTTGCATTTCTAGAACTCAAATACGAATGCGTGACTATACGAGTCATTGATTAGGCCATCTATTGCTATTTCCTAAGGTTTTGAGTTTGTCAATTTAACGATACCGCATTGCTTAATTTGCGATGCATTAGTGATAAATACTAAATAGATCTTTTTTTTTATTTTATCAGTGTGTATTGCATAAAGAATTAGCTTGAATTTGTTTTGGAGTTTGATTAGGTAGGTAGTTTTTTAAAGTTTGATTAAATTGTTTTACTATGTATATAATTTTTTTGACAACCATAATATAATCTCAAAATGCCAACATGGCTTCGTAAAACGGAGATCGTGTACAACAAATCCTTTAGAGACACTTGATTTTATCACACAGAAACTAGCAAAAAACATACCAGTAGATGTTATAATGCTAGATTTTGCGAAAGCATTTGATACAGTGCCACACAAGCGACTTTTATTAAAGTTGAATGCTTATGGAATGAAAGGAATATTTTTAAACTGGATTGAGGCATTTCTGAATAATCGAATTCAAAGAGTTGTCCAGGGTGAAACGGTGTCAACATGGAAAAAAGTATCAAGTGGCGTTCCACAAGGATCCATTCTAGGGCCATTCCTTTTCATAGCATACATAAATGACTTGCCAGAAAAAATCAAAATTATGGTGAAAATATATGCAGACGACACTAAAATCTTATCAGCTGTATGTTTAATTGGGGACGCCAAATTAGTTCAAAGAGATTTAAATATTATAGAAGATTGGTCAGAAAAATGGTTAATCAAACTGAATGAAAGTAAATGTGTATTTATGCAATATGGAAAAAACAACATAATTTTAATTACACAGTAAATGGGTCAAAAATTAATAATTCTACGCATGAACGTGATCTTGGTGTAAATTTTGATACATCACCGAAATGGAAAAAACACATAGTAGCGTGTTTATCAAAAGCTAATGCAATAATGGGAATGATAAAAAACACTTTTGTCCATTTGGATCAGCATCTTCTCAAGCAACTATATACTACTTTTGTTAGACCTCTGATTGAATTTGCAGCGCCAGTTTGGTCACCAAACTGCAAAGGTGACATTGAAATATTAGAAAGGGTGCAACACAGAGTGACAAGGATGATAAAGATCTTAAGAAGCTTGCTGTATGAAGACCGTTTACAGATACTTGGTTTAACAACATTGTCAGAAAGAAGGAAGAGAGGAGATCTTATTCAAATAT
Source organism: Hydra vulgaris (assembly GCF_038396675.1). NCBI lineage: Eukaryota > Metazoa > Cnidaria > Hydrozoa > Anthoathecata > Hydridae > Hydra > Hydra vulgaris. The sequence continues at coordinate 56,576,561 of NC_088927.1, read as the reverse complement.
TTAAGGTTTTTAATGAGATTGAAGCAGTAGACCTTTTAAACAAACCAATATTTTCAAAATCATGCAGAGGTCACAGCAGAAAATACAGCAGAGAGCAAACCAAGTTTGTGCCAAGATATGAATTTATCATAAATAGAACTGTAAATTTGTGGAACAAAATGCCATTGGAAATGGTCATGTCGGGAAATGTAAATATTTTCAAAAACAGTTTGGACAAATTTTTGGCATTAAAAAAATAACTTAGAACTAACTATATATATATTTTTTTTAATTTGTTCATTATTATCTTTAGTAAATTTTTGTATATTTTTAGATTGTCAAAAGCTGTCAAAGTGAGTTTTTAACTCATTCCTGTTAACACAGCTACAGTTTTAAATACTACTACTACTACATGTATGTTAGTATATTTGACTATACTAATTTTATATTATATAAATATAAAATATATGTTATCAATTTTATATATATATATATATATATATATATATATATATATATATATATATATATACATACATATACATATATATATATATATATATATATATATATATATATATATATATATATATATATATATATATATATACATATATATATATATATATATATATAAATATATATATATATATATATATACATACATATACATATATATATATATATATATATATATATATATATATATATATATTTGTAAATATAAAAATAATAATAATAATAATAACAGTAATAAAATTACTATAATATAGATTATTATAGTATATATTATTAACATATCATACATTTTATGTGTATATCATATGCTATATATATAAATATATACATATATATATATATATATATATATATATATATATATATATATATATATATATATATATAAATATATATATATATATATATATAAATATATATATATATATATATATATATATATATATATATATATATGTATATATATATATATATATATATATATATATATTTGTAAATATAAAAATAATAATAACAATAATATTAATACTTTCATATAGTATTATGATTATTATAGTCTATATGATATATTATTAACATATCATATATTTTATGTATATATCATATGTTATATATAATAACATCATATATATATATATATATAAATATATCATATATTATATGTATATATAAATATATAAATAAATGTACATATATAATATATACCGTGAAAAGGGGTGACTATGAACAACGGGGTGAAAATGAACATCGATGCCAAGTTTACTAAATGGTGAAGAATCACGCACTATATAACTACATAGTGTGTTTTATGTTATTTTAATTTAGCTATTTTATTCTAAAAACTTCCACTTGTATATATTATATATTATTTATATATATTTATATATATTCATAATATATTCATATATTTGTGCGGCCGTGGCGCAGTGGTTAGAACGCTTGCTTTATAAGCCGGAGATCCAGGTTTGAAACGAGCTCTGGACATATTTTCGCGTCACGGTAAGGAAGGAGGCGTGAACTTCCTGGTTTAAATGCACTTTCGCGGTGCTCTGTGACAAGACCGTTAGGACTTCTTGGGGCATCTAAAATAAAAAAACAAAAAAAAATAAAAATATATATATAAATATATATATATATATATATATATATATATATATATATTTATATATATAAATATAAACATATATATATATATATATATATATATATATATATATATATATGAATATATATATGAATATATATATATATATATATATATATATATATATATATATATATATATGTATATATATATTTATATATATATATACATACTATAAAAGTGCCTTCTGTTGTTTAGGGAAATGGCTACCCGGTTGAAGCGATGGAGACGAAATAATGTTTTGGTTAATGAGCTTCTTAGTTGTGACATTGATATTTTATGCTCAGCTTCATTAAATGAAGATGCCTGTAGCAACAGTAATTGTGAGGCTACTGCAATAGTAGATTTTGAATTTAATTCAGACTCTCTCTTACAGGATGAAGATACTAATAATGCACTCAACATTACAAACAGTTTAAGCTCTAGTTTGAGCAGTTACGTATTACAGGATGAAGAAGTTAATGTTGAGCTCGACATTACTAACAGTTTAAGCTCTGTGCTTGCTTCATGGGCAACATTTAACAGATGTTCAAGGGCTTATGTTTATGAACTTCTTTTGATATTAAAAGGTTATGGGCATAATGATCTTCCTCTAGATGCACGAACACTATTGCAAACTCCTAGATCAGGTAATTGTTACTCTAAGTGAGGAGGAAGTTGTGTATATTTAAGAATTGAATGTGGTATTAGGCGGAAACTTTAGAAAAATCCTCATAATTCTAATAACATAGAGCTTCTTGTTAGTGTTGATGGGTTACCACTCTTTAAATCTACAAGTAAAACTACAATGCCCATTCTTTGCAATTTTAGGAAGTCAGAAGTGTTTATTGTTTCTCTCTTTTGCGGACAGTCAAAACCAAACTCATTAGAAGATTTTTTGAATGACTTGTTAATAGAGTATAAAGACCTACACACAAATAGCTTGATCTTTAATGGCATAACTTACACATTATCCATTAAGCTATTTATTTGTGATGCCCCTGCTAGGGCATTTTTAAAATGTATTAAATCACACACAGGTTATTATAGTTGTGAGCGTTGTACAATAAAAGGCTCATATGATGGATAATTAGTCTTTCATTTACTGAAGTGTCCTCTGCAAACAGATGTTAACTTTGCTGCGATGTTATATGGAAAGCATCAGTTGCAACGAACACCGTTATTAGATTATAACATATCTTGTGTGAAGAGTTTTTCTTTAGACTACATGCATCTTGTCTGTCTTGGAGTGATAAAAAGGATGTTTAAATTTTTAATTGGGGATGGACCTCGTGCTTGTAGACTTTCACGTTTACAAATAAGTGAAATCGTAAATCGTTTGGCAGTTTTAAATGGGAAAATGCCTTCAGAATTTTCAAGACAGCCAAGAACTGTGATTGAATGGAAACGATGGAAAGCCACTGAATGTCGACAGTTTCTACTGTATACTGGTTGTGTGGTATTGAAAGGTATTGTTAGTAAGGGTGTTTATACACATTTCCTTAAATTATCAGTTGCATTTAATATCTTACTTTATTCAAATGCATCAAACCGAACACCTCAAATTCTTGAATATGCACGAAAATTTCTTTTTGATTATGTTTCTTCTGCTACTCAATTTTTTGGACCTACGTTCTCCACTTACAATGTGCACAATTTGCTTCACATTGTTGACGATGTAAAAAATTTTGATTGTTCTCTTGATGATATTATTTTGAAAACTATATGCAAGTGATAAAAAAATTCGTTAAAAATGCTTGTAATCCAAATTGTAAAACGCATCGACGAGTTGGAAAATTGTGCCTCATCATATTCAATCAAATCTATTATAACTGTTTGCTCTATTCTAGATAAATACTGTTGGTTTTTACTAAATAATGGAAAGTTTTGTCGTTTCGAGTCCCTGTATGAAAATGGTTATTGTGGCTGTGATGTTTTAAGAAACAATAAATTATCAAGCCTTTTTAACAATCCGTGTGATTCTATGAGTTTGAATATTGTTCGCGTTAAAAAAAACTATCTGTCTGACAAATGTATAATAAATAAAGCAGATTTTTCAAGGAAAGTTGTATGCTTTTCTTATAAAAATGGATTTGTGCTTGCTTCTTTAGTCCATGATATTGTTTGGTAGAAAATTATCATCAAGTTATGCCCAAATTTCATTATAACTTCATCTCATGTATTGGTAAATGATACAAATGCAAAAAAATAAAAAATAAAACTCAACGTTGTCTTTTGCTTGTTATGATTTTTAAATAATAAAAAAATTACTAAATTGTAAAGCTAATATCAAATTTTATTTAAAAATAATTATTTAATTCATTGTAAAATGTTAATACCTTTTTAAGATTTAATGGTAAAACATTTTAACACTTAAATTTCGATATTGTTTTCACTAGGCAGCTTTATAATATGTCATAGACTATAATTTAGAATTGTA
>NC_088927.1:56560000-56567500 GCF_038396675.1 Hydra vulgaris | reverse complement strand
AGAAATAAAATTAAAGTAAGTTATTTAAACTTCTTTTAGAAAGACCATTTATTCAAAAGTTTAGGTGTCGTCTTCTCCAACACAAACTTGACATCCAACAACAATGAGATGAATACATCAAGACAATGGAGAAAAAAATAATAAGTTGAGAACGTTTTAAATTGTTTAAAATAATTGTAGTTAACTAAAGTTTCCTCAGCAGCATATACCATCTTGCTTTTACAGTTGCAGTTCCGTTGCGGAATGCTAAAAATCAAATCCAAAAAAAGATTAATAAATACTAAATTAAAAAATACTTATGCGACAACAAAACCATGAATAAAAAAAAAGAAATTTCCAAAATTTCTGTCGGAAAAGGTGGCCTTAATATTATCGACAACCAATTAAACGTCAATACACCTCAGCTAAATCTCAAAACTTTTTGATCGACAACACAAAAAAGCCTTGAAAGATGCGGAAGAGAAAAACAAAATAATTAAATTAGCAGACATTTACAAAGCATTTGTGTAGGGATTTCTTGATCAACAATTAGTCGGTATTAACCCTTTAACAGTGAAATATTTTTTTCACGGCGGCTCTTTCCTAGTGGAGTACTTTTTTTAAATTCTGATTTTAATGGTTGTTTTAAAGAGTTTTTTTCTTTTTGTAACATTAAGTCACAAAAAAGAAAACGAAACATTTTTGGCAATATTCAAATAAATAAGTATTATAAAACATTTATTTTTAAGTCTCTAGAAGTATGATAGTGTTTAAAACAATAATTAACACAGAGACCAAAAACACAATCGATACACATGTATCTAGTGTCAGCTCGTATTTTGTTAGCACTACATACTGCACATCTTCTAGATGGGGTTGCCCTCATTGGATTAGGAGGTATTAATGATGGAAAACGTCTCTCAACTAGTCTCATTGGATTAGCATTAACTGAAGAACAACCTCTAGCTTTTAAGTTCTTCGTTTGGTCAACATAAGTTGAAAATATGTAATCGATAATCCTTTGGCAAAATACAATTGATGTTTTTGTAAATCCTAACTTTTTAGCTATACAGTAAGCATTATGAACAGATGTGTTTATTAGGTGCATGAAGTATTTTTTATACCATTTCTTAACCCTTTTACGTTCTGAAATATAAGTCGTTAACATTTGGTCACCTTGATCGACACCGCCCATGTTTTTGTTACATAAATCAACAACAGCAGGTATTATTCTTGTTTTACCAGATCTAGTTACTTCTACGATACTATTTTTAATGCAAGTGCTTAATACATAGATATCCTTTTATCTCTCCATTTCGTACACATAATACCTGTACTTTTCTCAAACTGAACAAACTTCTCATCTGGTTGTAATTTTTTGCAAATTAATCCAGTTGGTAGACCTTTCCGGTCTTTTCTTACTGTGCCAACACAATCAGTTTATTTAATAAAAGTTTGTGACAAACTTCAACAGATGTGTACCAGTTATCAATAAATACACAATAACCTTTGTTTAAAAGATTATTCATAAGTCTCATAACAATACTTGTAGCTATATAATTATAATTGTCAGTGTTTATCTTATCCACCTTCCCTGTGTTTAAAAAACCATTCCAAATATATCCTGTTTTAGATTCAGCTAGAATGAATGGCTTTAAACCAAATCTTGCTCGTTTACTTGGGATATACTATTTCCAGCTCAATCTTCCTTTCCATAAAAGTAAAGATTCATCAATTGCAATATTGCGTTGAGGCACATAAACTTTACGAAAAAGTGTGAATAGATAGTCATGAATAGGCTTTATTTTTGCACACTTTAGATCACTTTCTTCTAAATTAGAATTATCAACAAAGTAAAAAAATGTATCAATAAGTCTAAATCTATCATACTTGATAACTTTACGCACCACTGGTGTAGCATATATCACATTGGTTTTATGATACAACTCATATGTTGGTTTCCAATTAATACCACGATACAGAATCAAACCAATATATATACGTATTTCATCCCTAGTTACTGGAGTCCTCATTTTAAATTTTGATTTTGGCTTTAACTGCTTCTCTTTTAGAGATTGCAAAGCATACAAGTTTGTTTGTTCAACTATGTAATCACAAATTTCATCGGTTACAAAGAACTCAAACAGTTGGTGTGGTTCAAAAGTGGTTATGTCAGGATGTACTCCTGGGGTACCAGTAAACTCATAATTGGCACAGCAGCCTAAAATTTCATCATTAGACCATGAATATTGCATATTTTCGACCTTTTTTCGTTTATTTGTTTGAGCTACGCCTGCTGAAGACATTTCATTACAATCGACATTCAAATGCGCCTGCTGTTCATGAGCTTCAATATCTGAATCACTATCTGATTCCGTATAATTTGATTCACTTGAGCTAGAAAACTCTTCTTCGGACTCAAAAGAACCTTTGTTGTCACTTTCCAACAAAATACGAAGAGCTTCTTCAGCATTAAACTTCGTTTTTGGAAGAATAAAATTGAAAGCATCGTGCTGTTTTCTTTGCGCCATTTTTTAATAAAGTTTTGACTTTAATTGAAAAATTAATGCTTTGCGAGATAGAATAAACTTAAATAAAATACTGATCAGAAAATTAAAATCTTTTTTAAATCTCTTATTGAAAAAACTTTTGAATTTCATTCAGTTTCGCCTGAGACATAAGTCTTCAAAACAAAGCATATTCAGCGACGGCTATATCCGTCGTTCACATATAAGTATTGCTTTAGCTTTAACGGATATAACCGTCGTTCACTGTTAAAGGGTTAAACCTCGGAAACTTTATAAAAATGTTACCTCCGCGATATAGATCAGAGGCACCGCAAATTACTGAAATACTATGCGGATTGGAATTCTTAGCGTCATTTTTTGAAATAGTTTAAAAAAATAAGCCAGATATTAACCGATTTTTTTGTTTAGACTAACCTTATTCAGTAAATGTTTTATCAGTTGTAAAGTACTAACTTTTGAAAAATATATATGCATTTTATGTAATTAAGAATGCCTCGTGTATTTAAAACCATTTAGTTAATATGTAAGTTTTGTTTACCCAGCAAAAATTAGGACTAAAAAAGACATCTTTTATATGCATTTAAAACGTCTAATACGTGTTAATATGTAAAAAACACAATTAAGATATTTACCCGGTAAACATTTAGTATTTTTAAGACCAAATGTTTGCAGGGAAATAAAAATTTACTTGTAAAAAAACTTTGACATCAAAAATAATGTTTTTGTAAAAATGCAATATATGATATACTAATAGGAATATTGTAAAGTAAAAAGAATTTTCAACAGTTTATATCAAAGATTATTTAAAGATTGAACAAGAGATTGTTGGCAAACATTACTCCCTTCACTTTAAATTTACCATTTTCTTAAAGATATACACCTCCTTTTTGACAAAAATCAAATCGTTTTTTGTCTCACAATTTTGTTTTGATATTTTTTGGTGCTTGAATTTGTTTTAGTAGGGTTCGAGAATAATCATATGATTTAAAAACTTTTTGTAATATAATGTAGTCATACAGGAGTTATACAAGGGTAATTGAATAAAAAGAATAGTTTTTAACAAAATAGTAAAATATATTAATCACAATAATTTGCAAAATTAAGTTTTTTTTTATAAATGGATAGATGCGAAGATTGTCATTTTGATGTGTAATCATATTAAAGTATTTCCACGTGACGCAAATGTTTCCCATTGTTTTGTGACGCACATGTTTCCTATTGCTTTTGTTATTTATAACAATTGCAAGTGCGTTATCTTGGCTTTTAAACAATGAGTTAAACGTCTATCTATTAATTCGTTTTTGTGGAAACTAAGAATCGACATTGATAGTCAAAAATATGCCCACAGCACAACCAAATTATTTCTATATATTAAAAACCATAAGCAAATAACTTTTTTTCAAATGTTTTTTTCTTTTTTTTAGTTACACATTTTTACAGGAGTGCAACATCTGTCCGCTTTCCCTATGCTCTCTTTTTTACTCAACTTCTTCGGACTTATACTCTATTATCCTTTGTTCTTCTCACTTACTTACTCTTGGTCTGCGAAGCGGGTTTTGATGCTCTTTAGTAAGCTGAGCTTATCTACCTATATAAAAAACAACCGTTCTATCTAAATCCTTTCCACCAAAAGTACTTTATAAAATCTTGCATTCCCCAAAAAATATGATAAAATTACAGTGAACCACTCAAAATAAAGACATTTCGAAAACAGTATAAGTAAAATCACAGTTAAAAAAATGGGAAAACTATTCCAAATACGCTTCAAACTACAAGCAAATCACTTCTTAAAAAAAAGAGGATATACAACCGATAAACTCTGTCACCAATGCATAAAATCAAAAGAAAGCCACGCATGATATACACCTTCAAAAAAGTTCATCAAATAATAAAATATTCAACTGCACTCATTAACATAATCTACCCATACATTACACATCTAAAAAACACATTCACGAGTTGTACGAGACTACTTGTGAAGTACTTTTGAAAACAAAGACTATGTGCAGTTTTACCAGACTACTGGTGAAGAACTTTATTTATAAGCTGATTTATATGTTAATTATAAAGTGTTGAACATTAGAGTTTTTAAATAAAAACAATTTATACTTATTGCAAAACTAGCTCACATGTTCCATGACAATATATGAGCTCTCAGGAGATTTTGTTTTCATGTTTTGTTTCAACCATAGTTTTGAGGAAACTGATATATTTTTTTATTTCATAATTTTAAAAAAACATTGGCTTAAACCATTAAACACTTTTTATAAGTTTAAAAAAATTTAAGCAGTCTACATTAACTTATACATCAAATATTATTTGAAAATTTGACAAAAGAAGTGAAATTTATATGTTTGTCTACTGAACAGTTATTTTTTGTACAGTAACATATAAACACTGACATTAAATGCAAGAAAAACTATTGAAGTCAAATAAGTTAACCAAATAAAAGTGGACTATGGCAAATGATTGTGGCATTCTTTGTATTGTAATACTTGGAACAAAAAAGATTAAAAAAAGCCAAACTAAGTGGTTAAAATTAAACGTTTTAATGAAAAACGAGTAATAAAAAAATACAATAAAATTATCAAAAAAAAGAACAAAATCTGTTGTTATGCTATGAATATTTTTGTTATTATAAAATGCATTTTGCATGTATAAAGTCTTGAAATATTTAACTTAAGTTTGCATCTGTGCAATTTAGCAAAATTTCTAAATGTGTTTCTGGTCAAATGTAATGTTCATGTTCTATAAAGCATGCTCGATACAAAGTTTATATGCAGTTGCAACAGACTACTGGTAAAATACTTAAAGTATAAATTTTAAGCTGAGACAGAGGTTGTTCTAAGCTCGTTACTATAAAGCATGCTCGATACAAAGTTTATATGCAGTTGCAACAGACTACTGGTAAAATACTTAAAGTATAAATTTTAAGCTGAGACAGAGGTTGTTCTAAGCTCGTTACTGCATCTTTATACCAACTTGTTAATTATAAATATTTAAACATTTAAATTTTTGGAAAAAGAAATTTTTTACAGATGTTTTACCAAACAAGCTTAAATGCTCCATATAAATCTATGAACACTGAAGAAGCTAATGTTTAACCTAAACTTCGAGAAGACTTATAAGGCATATGTCAATATTTTTCTTTACTTAACTTTAATAAAACATCATTCTTAAACCTTTAAATACTTTGTGAAAAATTAAAAAAAGTTTGCCTGAGTATTTTAACTTATATTTAAATAGGATAAAAATTGTATGTTAATAATCTATTGAAAAATTTAACAAAAAATATAATATTTGTTTGTTTTTCTACTGAACAGCTCTTTTGCACAGTTATATATAAGTGTTGATATTATATGCTAGCAAACTATTGAAGTTAAAAAATCTAAACAAATTAAGGTGAATTATGTGTTATAATAATTATTGTAATAAAAAAAAACTTCATCAAAACAAGTTTTAACATTTGAAGAAGTTTAAAAAAAAAGATTTATTGATATTACTTCAAGATAAAACCTGCAACATCTCTATTATTATACAAAAGGTATTTACAGATATTCAAAAAAAGCACACTTGATTTTATTAGTCATAACAGAGATAACATAATAAAACTATTCATAAAATTTGGAAGTAAAAAAGATAAATATTTCTGCTCTAGAAAAATGAAAAAAAAGATTTTTTTTTTCCATTTTTGTAGAGCAGACATTTTTTTTTTCTTCAGGAGTATATAATGTAAAATAAATTGATAGCATAACAAGTATAAAATTTATCAAACTTTGTTGCTTTATTATCTGATATTAATATCTAATATTATTTACCAGTAGTTGCTATTAAAGGGTAAACATTTTTTACCAATTATAGAACACAATAACCAATATTTTGTCCAGGTTTAAAGGTATAAATCGACAAAAATGTGCTCTATATATATTGACTTTTGAAATTGAAATAAACAACATGAACTTGTATGTTTCCAATTTTTCTTGTTTCTACTTTTTTCCACTTAGTTCTTCATAAAGGTGTGGTAAGTCAAAAGTTATTCTTTTTTGTAATCAGTTTACCATATCAAAACTTTATTACTGTACATTACCAAAGGCAAACTAAATCAGCTCTTGCCTACTATTGCTTTTAATATGAGAGTGTTGCAAATTATTTGGGGTAGCTATAACAACCAATAAACAACATTCTGGAACTTAAAATGTTTTTATGATGTATCCAATTTATATACTGCTGATTTAGATTGCCTTTGGCAATCTCTATCAGCCCTTGCTTACATTTCTTTTAAATTGAGGGTGTTGCAAATTATCTGGGCTAGCTATAAAAATCAATAAGAAATATTCTCAAACTTAAAATCTTTTAGTGATGTATACAATTTATATATGGGAGTAAGCGTATAGTTCTGAAATGAAACTCTTTAAAAATATTTTCTTGCTAAATGATAGCATTAATGTGAACTTAATTTGAAAAAACTTGTATCAAGTCAATAATATTCTATTGATTTTATTAGGTAAATGTTTAAACTGTTTTATAAAATCTATCGTAGGAGAATCACAGCATAGTCAAGTTTTACCATCTGGTTTATAGTTTGTTACAATGGTCGTCATTTTTATATCTTAGAGTTATAATAACCATGAGGAAAACAAACTAATTTTTTTAAATCATTATTTTTAAGAAATTATTATAAAGATAACGGTGGAGTTTTGTAAAAGTATAAGTACTATTTGTACAAATTAGATAAAAAAAATCATACTTGTTTTGTTATTATTTGGCAATTACTCAATTTCACTTTTATCAATCGATAGTTTTTTGACATTAGCTTTTGATTCAAACTTACGCACAAAAGCCTCTCTTTCAAAATCAGCGAATCAGATTACGCATATCTCTGTCTATTCTAAGTCTGTATAGGGTTTCAAAATATGCGCGCCGGAAATTACTAAAATACTTTGCGGTTTGAAATTCTTAGCGTCATTTTTTGAAATAGTTTTACAAAATAAAC
>NC_088927.1:56482500-56552500 GCF_038396675.1 Hydra vulgaris | reverse complement strand
TGTTATGTCAGATGCTATTTTGGCGCAGTGTCCCTTTATGTATGTTTTGTATGTTTTATGCTTTTAACGTCATTTATGTATGAATACTTGTGTATGTATTGCATTATGTATGCATACATATGCATTATGTATCTTTACAGACCATACACAACTATGTATGCATAATTGTGTATGTATGTATATGTATGTGCTGTGTATGTATAACTATGTATGTATGATAACATATAGTAGAACAACCGGTTTCAAAAATTTGAGTGTTACCTTTATACCAGACTGAACGATGTTACCAATTTCAACTGATAAGTAGCTCTTAACAAAATAGGGAAAAAGCTCAAGTTTCTGGGACTGCGTACTTTGTAACTTAGAGGAAAGACTATTTTGATAAATACGCTAGAAATGTCACAACTATGGTTTCTGCCAAACATGTTGCCCACTCCGGATTGGGTAATAGAGCATTTTCAAGGAACCATTTTTGAAAATCTGTGGCAAATGACCAATTTCAACCCGGTCAAACGAGAGACACTTTTCTGACCCGTTAAAAGCGGGGGTCTCAGAATGTAATCACCGAAGGAGCAAAGTCTTGCGCTCCGCCTCAAAATGCTCTTTCAAATAAAAAATGCGAAGAGGATAAAACTCACGATTCTTACTACTTTTCAAAGTATTGGGTGGCAAGTTCACTTGTAAAATTTAATAAACAAAATCAAAGCTGGAATTGACCCAATGTTTTAGAAAATGTTTTTGAAAGACAAAAAACACTTTTCCAAAACATTGGGACAACAATTGTAGTTTTGTAGTCTCAGAACTACAAAACCACAATTGAAATCTGAGGCAAATACGGGTCCCTGTTTAACATCCCCCTATAATTAGTAAAAAACTTTTATTTAAAAGTGGCAAAAGACAATAAGACAGTGGTTCCAGCCGATCTATTCTGAAAAAATTTAATAAAAACCACAATGCTGTGAACCTAGATATGGAAGAAAAAAATTACCTCACACGCATATGGACCAACACAAAATATCCTTTTCCAATTTCTTCATAACAGCTTACCTTCTGCTGCCTTGCTTACCAAAAGCATAAGACAACAGATTGTTAAAAACAACAATTGAGAAGCTTGCGGAAAAAAAAAGGTCAATCTGTACATCTTTGCCGACTGTTCTCCTTCTGTTACAATATGGGAATAATGTAAACATGTACATGAATAATGTAATCTCTCCTTGACATCCCAAAACAACTTCTCTCCAATAAACTCGATATTCTCGATTGAAACTGCGAATTTATCGGAGAAAAACCCGACCTCACAGCTGCTTTTGACAGTCACTTAAACCATTATGAGTAAAATATGGAACAGCAGATGCCACTATTTATTTAATTATTCGAAAATTGACCCAATGGCAGTGATCAGAATAATAATTTGAAACATCAGGAATATTATTATTTTAAAATATAAATATCATGTTCGTAGAAACACTTGTTTCAGGCTCCCATTCTCTATTTGACAACGTTTGTTGTCAAATAGAGAATGGGAGCCTGAAACTAATGACATATGAGCAAAACTTATACCCTGGCTCATAGCAAGATCTAAATGTTTAGTTAAGTGTTCCTGTTACCTGCAAATATATTTTATTTTTTACAACAAATATATTGTTATTTATGATTAGACAATCACTGTCAGCGCTTTTTTATAGAACTTGTTATTTAAATGTTTTCTGTAACTTTGGTAACGTATATATATATATATATATATATATATATATATATATATATATATATATATATATATATAGAGAGAGAGAGAGAGAGAGAGAGAGAGAGAGAGAGAAAGAGAGAGAGAGAGAGACTCAAGAAATTATTTTAAAAATATAAGAATAAATATTGTTTACTATTTTTGGAGTAATTAATGTTAAAGTTATGTGAAAAACTTTTTTTCAATGTTATAAACGCTATAAATGTTGTAATGTTATAAATGTTATAAAAAATGTTATATGTTATAAAAATATAAAAACGGAAATATATATATAGAGAGGAAAAAATGTGAAACTTATTGTATTCAATGTATGTTTATATATTATACAGAAATGGTATATAATATTTGTAAATTTTTATTATTTTGTAATTAAAAAAAAAAATGTTTTGTCAACTTAGAATCAGGCTAGCCTATTATGATCTTTGGAAGTTCTTTGTATTCAAAATATAATTAGAGGAAGAATGCGTATAATGCACAAAAATGATTTTTAATGCAAAAAACGTTGTAAGCCATTTATCTGAACTTAAAAATAATTATACAGAGGACTGGTGAACCCCAGCTCTAAAAGTTGAATGGAGTTATGCTAAAAGGGTAATAATGACATCCTGTGGGTAAGTGTTACATATACAATATTTATACGAGTTTGAGGCAATTTAGTTTGATTGTATGATGAGGTTCAAGCAGGACGTGTTATTTCTAAAAATGAAGTTGAAAAAAAGAGACCAATGATTTTAACTTGAATAATAATAATAAAAGTAAATATTATGCAGTTAATTCTCTTTCAAATGAAGCATTTATTAGTGAAATAAAACGTCTTAAGCATAGTGAAGAGTACTTATAAAGGGTAAGAAAAATTAATCATTTAAAAGGTAATCATTTTATATACTTCGTCTGTTTTTTGGGTGGGGACCCAGTACGAAGTACTTAAAATGGCGGATTGAGGTTCAGTGTCGTGAAGGAGGAGGGGGGCTATAGGAATGAGTGGGGTCGACAAAAGTTGTTGGCATAATGCATCTAGAAACATTTTTTTCGAGAACCTTACTTGTGATAAACATATTTAACTGATGTTTTTAACTGCTTTTTAGCATAACTATTATTTTAGCATAACTATTAGGTACGTCTAAGATACTAACTATCTAAAATTTGAGTTAGGTAAGTTTACTTTGCTTAACAATTATTGTAAACAAAAAAATATTTAATATTATTGCAATGGTTTGGTTATTTAAAAATATATTTACACTATACATATTACTGAAAGCAAGCATTAAGACAAAAATTTACTCTTCTGCTAGTTTATAAAAATTTTTTCTGCGAGATTTCATTTCCAGCGGGTACAGAGCGTTCGTTAGAAGTCTTAAGAACATCGTAAGGATTTGTAACGTTTATACAGATGTCTTACGGACGTCTGCGACTGCTTTGTTGAAACAAAACAATTTATTAATAATGCAAAGTCAATGCTCTTTGGAAGCTTACATTCAATTAAAATTAGTATCAATCCAAAAAAAATTGTTTGGTCATTGTTTAGCACAGATAGTTTGGGATCTTTAGTCTACTAAAACTTCTGTCATCATAAGCAAATATAAAAGGAAGAGTCAAGTTGGCTTGTAGAGTAAAGACAAGATAGGAAAACATTATGTCATCTCTTTTTTCGTTAAGAATGGATATCTACGTTTCATTTATAATTCAGTCGTTATTGCTAGAGAAATTGATGCATACATATCTTTGAAAGTAGGTTGATGGGAGTAGATTTCATGTTAGGAGGGGTTGCCATACGGTTTCTCACCAAAAAAACACATTTTTAACATATAAAAACAAATTTAAATTGCTCCACAATTGATAATAAGAAATATTTTCTTTAAATAAAACGCCTCTGTTTTGTTTACTGAATAAAATACTAAATAACTAAATAAGTAAATAACAAAGAGCTTAACAGAAATAGATATCTTATAAAATGTAAGATATTAATTAATTGCACATTCTTACATCAGTTCAATATCAATCTGCTTTTTCTATGATATCTTTCTAACTCAACTTTTTCTGACTTTCACTTTATTATCATTTGTTCTTCTTAAATTCACTTACTCTTGATCTGCAAAGTGGGTTATGATGCTCTTTAGTAAGCTGAACTTGTCTTCACGGGCCTTGGTAGTATGGCCTCTGTATGGCAATTGACCTTTCCCTATAAGTGCAATGCAGGATACGCGGGAGTAAATAGCAAAAGTAAATCGAGTAAAATGTCTAGTATTAAAAGAACTGAGAATGTCCCAATATACTTTGGTTTATTTTATTTCACACCTTTTAAATATTTTAGTCCAAATTTTAAAAATAAATTATTGGAGTAAACTTTGCACTAAATAAGACTTCGAAGAAAAGATAACAACAACAGTAACAAGATACTTATTTTTCTTATTTTACATTATAATTACAATAATATATTAATAATAATAATAATAATAGTAATAATAATAATAGTAATAATAATAGTAATAATAATAATAATAATAATAAAGTAAATATAACAATTTAAATAAATCGGTATTACTTTTCATACAGCAATCGTTTTTACTTACAAAGTTACAGTTACAAACAGTAATAAACTGACAAAACGAAACAACTAACGATGGCATAAAAACGACTATTGCTAAAAAAATTATTAATGGTTTAGTAAATATATTAATATAATCATAGTTGTTATAATATGATAGTCAAAATATACTGCAAATATTAAGACATATAAATAAATACAATATAAACAAAAAAACACTGAGAAAATTAAAACAAAACAAAAGTTACAACAATCATTACAAATAAAACAAAAAACCTTTGGCAAAAAAAAAAAAAAAATAACTTAAGATTAAAAAAAATAATAACACACGGTAAAATAAAACATATGTAATAAATGGCTAAAATGAAAATAAAAACAAATAATATATAACTGTATAAAAAAAATTTTTATATCTTTAAAAATAAATAGTAACTAAAAAAAATTAAATAAATAAATGACTAACAAAAAATAATAAGTAAAATTATATACGATAAAAAACTGAAGAAAAATAATTGAGTAATAAAATAAATAATCCTAAGAACTATATGAAAGAAAACTAAAGTAATATAGGAAAGAAAACTAAAGAAATATAGTAAAAAATAATAAAAATCTTGATTCGCTGATCCTGGTTCCGATGTTTAAATAGTTTTTTTTTCTTTCTTTACCATTTATTTTACATATTTCATTCATTAACGTTTTATTTTAACCTCTATTTTCATTAATTTTTACTTATTTTCTTTTAGATATTTCTTTTTCTTTTTTTTTTTTTAAAAGTTTATTTAATTTTCTCTTTTATTGATTTTATTTTTCGTTTAATTTATAAATGTTTTCTTTTCCCTTTTACTTCTTTTCTTTCAAAAAGTTTTATTCAACCGTTTGAAAAAAAGCGTCCACCATTTGCAATGTCATTTCAAAGAGGAACAAAAAGAGCAATTGCTCATTTTTATTCACCTAATATGAATAGCTGTAACGTGACGAATAGCATGAACTAGTTTTTAATTTTTTCAAAAAACAAAAGTATTACCTTGTGTTGAATTTAAGCTCTTTTCCTGAACTGTTGGTTCATGATTAATAAAGTAAATTAGAAATCATCAAAACTAAATTAAACTTATATTTTCAGAGTAAGGAAACTTTAACAAATTAGTCGAATAGCAGAACTAAATAAATTAAAAAAAAATAATTATAAAAAACAAACAATAAAAATCTCTAAATCTTTAAAGGTTTTTAACCAAAGTTTCTAATAATAACAGTAATAAATATTTAAACATAAATAATGATTTTTATTTGTTTTAAACAACACTGAAGATGAAGGCAATAGAGTATGATAACATTTAACAGAGTATTCAAAAGATTGAGAGCACTTAGGAACATACACAGTATGAGGACGAGACTTAATTGTCGTAAAATATTTGAAGCATGATAAAGAGATGCCACCTTAGCTAATTTTGTAATGGATTTGATATGTGGTTTCTAAGAAAGATTAGAAGTAAAAGATAATCCCAGAAGACGCAATCTCGATAACTGATCATTTCCATTTATATATGAAAAATAATCCAGATTATTGCAATAGCGATTAGCTGAAAATAATTAGGTTTGAGTTAAAGATCGTTAACCAATGAGAGCGCCATTATAAACCAGGAGTGAAATCAAAAGCTCATATGCCCCATCCAAGAAATCAGTGAGTTGATTTCTAATAAAGACAAGAATTATTAGCGGTATCATCAGAAAATAATACCACCTTAAATGTGAAAATTTCTGAGCGATCGTTATTGAAAACTGTAAGAAAATTTAGAGGGCCAAGGATAGAACCTTGAATCAACCCTAATGTTTTAGTAAAGGAAGAAGTCAAAAGTACAGCATGAGTTCTATATCACTATTAAAATATATAGCTGAATATAAAGAATGTATGAAATAATTGAATAAATGAAATGTAACAATAAACTAGAACTTTAGAATATAACAATAAGTTAAAACTTTTCTTAAAATCAATGCGTCAAAAAATGCTCAGAAAAAGCCACATTAGATAAAAAAGGGGTACTGTTAATATTAACATTAAGTTCAGTATTATTTTATCGAAATATTTGTTAACAAATGTTAATGCATAAAATAACAACTGAACCTTAGCTGAATCATCAAATAGATAAATATCATTACTGAATCAATCCATGAAATATAAAATTTAAATAAGTTTCTCACCGCTCAAAAATAATCTGTGCTTATAGTACACCAAAATAACCATATCACAACTAAACAATGTGCACCAAAATAACCATACCACAACAATAATACAACGTATAGAAATCTAAAATCTTTAAAGAATTGTTGATAAAAAATAATAGTCACACATTACTAATTTACATGAAGTATTTAAGTCATTTCAAAACCAAAAAATAACAACAAAAAAATCCTGCAACATAAACTAATACTTAAAAATAATACTTTCACATCAAAGAAGTCACTGTACTCAACCAACTTAAAAAGTTCTTGATGCAATATGAATGAAAATATATTAAACATTTATAATAAAAGTGACTTAAGGTCATAAAAGTAATTTTAGAAAATTGATAGTGTTCTTAATTGGTTTGTAGTTTAATTTTAAAAATTTATCTGATCATATCAAACTATACCGATATATGTTGTGATTTGCTTATAAAAATAAATTATAAAAAACCTGTTCAATGATTTACAAAAAAAAATTATAAATCTGAAGAATGAAATAAATAATTATAAAATAAACTTTTAAAATATGTACCTATAAAATTAACATATCAAAATATTTTCACTGATGCAAATAGAAAATGTATTATTTATGCATAAAATATACACAAATGAAAACTTAAAGCTGATTATCTATATTTATGGGTTAATCAAGTAAAGTAAATTTATTGCTAATAAATACTTAATAAATAACCACTACTTAGAAACAAATTACCACTATTTAAAAATACTCTTATTCAGTCAAAACGAAGGATGGGAAAGGATTATTATTAAAAGAAAAACATACCTCACTTTATATTAGTCTGACATGTAAAACCAAATGAAAAAACGCTATAATTTTTTCATTTGGTTTTACAACTGTTGACAGCGATTACACATACCATTTGCTTATCTTTCAGTTAAATTTCCGCAGGATTCCATGGCATTCGACAACTACAGAAAAGTTCAAAACAGATATCCTTTTGAATGCATCTTTTGGAATCTGCTAACAATTAAGGAAAAGAAGAAGCTTTGTTAACCTGAATTCATTGCAACATGCGTGCTCAATGTCACTTGCATAAGTAGTTGTATTTAGTTTGTCATTAGGTTCTTTGGTCTTTGCTTTATCCAATTCAAAATCAATATCTAAATTTAGATATGGAGACATTCTATATAAAGTCAAGATTGACTCCCAGTTCCAACACGGATATTTTTTAAAAACAACAAAAAATGCTTGCAAAGATAACTTGACCTTTTCCAATCAATGCAAGTGCAGCTAGGCATTTTGCTTTCATCGCCAAAATTTATTACATAGTTTCGCTCTTTGTTGTCTTTGTAATATTGCAAAGAAAATTTCCACACCCTTCAACTTGAATTCCTGTAATGTCAATACTCTCAGCTCGTAATTTTTTAACAAGACAATGATTCACCATAGATTGAGGGCGATCTATCATCCAACAATCAATATCATCAGTATAACGCATGTATTTAGAACTCATTAACTGATTGCTTTCAATATACCTATAAAAAAATACTTTTATTATGGAATATTTAGAAATTGATACAAAATAAGTCTTATTATAATATTAACATACCTCTAATACTTATCACAAAGAAAATCCTCAATTGCAACAGTTAACATCCTAGTGAGAGAACAATACCGGTGTTATTACAGGTTAACACATAAACTTATTTATTTTTGTGTATATATATATATATATATATATATATATATATATATATATATATATATATATATATATATATATATATATATATATATAA
Source organism: Hydra vulgaris (assembly GCF_038396675.1). Lineage (NCBI taxonomy): Eukaryota > Metazoa > Cnidaria > Hydrozoa > Anthoathecata > Hydridae > Hydra > Hydra vulgaris. The sequence goes on along the minus strand of NC_088927.1, from coordinate 56,544,230 downwards.
TAAATATAATAATAAGATTGAGTTGTGGCATAAAGCGGAGCTGACCAAATGAATATGGTCAGCTATGACAGCTGAACTGTATATAAGATAATAATCTCTGATGTGGTACTGACTCGAAGACCTTAGCAAAATCTAAAAAATTGTAATTTTAAATTAGATTTATTGTTTTTTATTAAATAATTTCAGGCTTTTTGCTTTTTTTAATATAGATTAAATATCATTTAACTTTTAACGGTATTAAATAAAACTATATCTTATAAAATAATTGCTTGCAATGCAAAAAATTGCTTGCAATTAATTTATTAGATTATATTTATTGCATGTAAACGCGGCTTAGTCATAAGGCTACTAAGGTCTTCTTTTCATCCCGGCCATGTAAATATTTTTACATTTTGGTATTGTAGCAATATTTAAACTGCGAAATATACATAAATAAACAAACAAACAAAAAAAGTTTCTCTTCAGCATGCTCCTCTCCTTCATTTTTATTGAACTTTGCGAAGGTCTTCACTCTCCGTCAAGTTGAAGTACCTGTTCATTTTTAACTGCATAGGGCAGATGGCTGATTAAAAACAGTGACTGTGTGGACTGGCTCGATTGATGAGACCTTATTCTCGCTCTGAAGAAATAAGATTATTAATTAAATTGATTTTCTTTTTTAAAAAGCAATTTTTCTCCATTTTTTTAAATTCCACTTTCCTAATTTTTGCTTCATTGTCAAGTTCTCCTCATCAACATCCTCAAGAGTTCATTGATTGCAGTCCTGGACTGGCCCAACTTTAGTCTCCTTGATCATCAGATTAAATATTTCCCTGTAAGTTGCATTTTCATGTTGGGAAATTTGAGTTATTTGAAAAATGGGTGGAGAATTGCCCCATAACCATAAATCTAATTTTATGGTGTGTGGGACCAAAAACAAGCTTTCTAGAGCTTACTTTTGGTCCAACAATCTCCTTTCCAACGTTCACTTTATAGTTTGGAAAAACACTTTCGTCTCTTTGCTGTTCGATGACTTATTAAGTTGAGAACTGAGATGTTCTTTAATGTTGAAAAGTTTGAACACCACCTGGCAATTGGTAGGTTTTTTTTCAGAATAAAATATACACAAATATATAAAATGAGACATTTTTTTAATCTTGAAAAGTAAACCACAAATGGCAACTATTTGTAAAAAAAAAAAAAAATTTTGTATTATTCATAAAATTTTGAATTATTAGGAATAAAGAATTTTTATAATTTTTAGTTCTTAAAAATTAGTGAAAGTTACGTGTTTAAATTTCTCTTTATACTAGACCTAATCACTATCAGGCTAGATTTTGAGCAGTTCTTAACATTTATTATACAAAACAAATTGTATAACAAATTTTATATCAAAAATTTGCCAACTGTCAATTAAAATCAATTGGAAAAATTCGGTTTAAAACTTTTGTCAAATTCGGTTATAAAAAATGGGTTCTGACTAGCGAAGTTTTTTTAATTTAAACCAATGTTATAACCAAGTTTGATTGTATGTTCCAAGTATAATATCCAAAACGTCCAAACAAGTGAATTAATTACCAATTTCACTAGTTGAATCATTCTTCCGTTGATTGTTCATCCTGACAACCTCTGTTTTGATTATCTATTGGTCAATGCTAATTTTATGGGTTCTGGATAAAAGCTTAATCAAAACTTAAATGCATTAACAGCGTTTTTTACTTTAAGGATGCTTAGGCACTTACACACCACAAGAACAGCCAAATTGTAATTTTCTTCTTATTCCACCAATTTTATTTTATTTTTAACAAAATACTCGATGTTATTCATTTGGTGTTATTGCTTTCCACAATAAAGAATTGACAAAATCCCATTACTAATGTAATAATTAAATTTTCTAAAAATGGTTCACTTTAAAGACCACAAATCAATTGTAAATGACACTCTAATATCATTATTATTTAGATCTGTTACAATTTTGTTGGTTTCTGCTTCCTTTACCAATCAATAATAAAGAAAAAGCTTTGATCTAACCATAATTCTGGCTGACTTCACATGAAGCTTTGGACTTAACTATTAGATAAGGCTTTGAAATGCTACCTCATTGATATGGTCGAAGGCAAGGTTACTAAGTTATTAAGTTTTGTAGATTTGAGTATAGTAAGCTTGTAAATACTTGCACAGGAGTTTGTGTTTTAACATAGGCTCTCATTTCATGATTTTTCATTTGATATTTTTAACCTGTTTTTCATATGGGTTGAGATCTGAAAAACACCCTGATTAGTGTAAATATTTCAGTTTGCTATAAAGCCGTTTATTGTTTTTGTGTAGAAATTTGATATTTTTTTATTATTGATAGTTCATGTAACTTAAAATATTTTCTTGCATCTGTGAAAATCGTAAGTCAAATTTGATATATAAAAAATTTTTTTTACAGTTTATTAAGACAAGGTTTACCACAATACAGATTTTAAAAAATTTCAAATAAAATAAGAAGAATTTAAAGCAAATGTTTGTTTCACAAACCTTATATTGTTCTTCTTTATATACTATATCATATCAAATGGATATTGACTTACCTGTGATCTGAGTAATGAAGACCTGTGATCTGAATAATGAAGGTAAAGATAGTGATAATGGTTTTGAAAACACCACGGATAAATTTAAATGGTGAAGTTATATCACCATGATTTTTTGAAAATCGGACTATTTTAAAAAGAGTTTTCTTAAAAATCACTTCATCAATTGTAATAATTTTTTTTTATAATGATGCTTACATAATTAGTTTTATTTTGTGGAAGGGTATAGTTTTGCTTACTTCTCATTAGTTTTGGCTTTGTCGAGTAAAGAGTCTGAAAACCGAAAAATTTGTTTTCAAACTTTACATAGAAAATCCATCGTTCTCATATTTCAAAATCAACTGTTGGAATTGTTATAAAACGTTATAAGAAAAACAAAACTGTAAAAAGATATTCGATAAGTGGTGGAAAACCAAGATTCTTTTTCAAAAACAAGGCAAAGTCACAACAAGTTTTAGTCAAGAAGTTTAAATGCAGTAGATCTTTGGTTCAAAGAGTATTCAAAATGGAAAATCTGAAAGCATATTATAAGAAAAGAATACCAAAAACTTCACTTGACGGAGAAATCAAGGCAATCGGACAAGCTAAAATTTTTCTAAAATTAATTACGAAAAAAAATTATGCATTTTTGAAGACGATGAAACTTAATAAAGATCACTTGATGCTTCAAGATAATCAATGCTATTATTAGTCAAAACGTTATAAAGCTTCTGACAAATTTAAGTGCATTTGAGTTAAAAACTTGCTCCCAAGTTCCTAGTATGGCAGACTAAATGCACTTGTATTTTTAAAAGCTTTTCTTTTATAAAAAACCAACCTTTGAAATCAGATTTAAATGTGATTGAATTGTTAAAAAAAGAACTTTTTTTTTTTGTAATTAAAAAACACAACCTTATTTTAGCCACAGATTGGCGCCAATATTTCCAAAAAACTTAAACTTCTTTTTTAAAAGAGTCAATTTTGTTCCATGCTAATCCACTAAACTGTCCTGAGCAGCGAGTTACCAATTCTTAAAGGGTAATTGTAAAGGAAATAAGCTAAAATGGTTGTTAGAAAATCTGGTGATAAAATAGTTATTGAAATTGAGAAACTTATGTCAAATTTTATAATCAAAATAACTACTTTAATAAATGCACGGATCATAGGACATATGCACGGACATATGCCAATGCATGGATCATTAAAAAAAAATTAACCTTTAAACTTTGATTTTAAAATATATTAATTTGATAACTCGCGCATATACTTGCGTAAAAGTCAAAAAGTTACTGAAAAGATATTAGAACAGATGAACTCGAAACAAAAAACAGCATTTATTCTAATTAAAATATGTACCCGGTTTAAAAATTACGTATAAAATAGTTAACTTTTGAGAATTTAAAAGTGTAATGAAAAAAACAGCGTATTTGATAATTGTTGGGTAACTTCAGCTCCTTGTTAGAACAAAGCATATTATCTGTGTGGCGTCAAAATTTGCGCAATAGTTAACCTTACATAGGAACAACTATTTTGCTCTACTTCACAGTGCTGTGACACTTTTGGTGTGGAACTAAGGTATAGCCAATGTGGCTAAGGCGACACCTTGAAATAATTAACGAAATAAAAAATAATATAATGTTCCATCATTTTTTCTAGGTAAAAATAATACTAATATTTACAATGAGTTTATATTTTAATTGCTGCGTAAAACCGGCTTTAAAATGATTACTCAAAACTAAAATAAAACGAATTAAAAATAAACATTGGTTATTGCACCGTAGCGCCCTAAATATTTTCTCAGTAAGTTTGTAAATTTCCAAAGCAACTATGCTTTGGAAAAATACCGTCCCAAATGCAAGTGACGTTCCTCACGTGCAAAACATAAAATTGTTTACAAAACCAAATTTTTTGTAGTTGTTGTTCATTTAACAATATTTTTTGGTAAAAATTTTGTGGTACATAGCATATGAGAACACGGAAACTCGAAGCGGATCGTCAGATCCTTTCACCGAAAACCGTTTAATAATACAAAAATAATAAACCAATTATTTCTAAAAAAATATGAAATGAAAAGTAAATACCGTTTAAGAAAACCTTCATACAAATAGGATAAGGTATCTTAATTATAAAAAACTGTTTCAGAAAACAATAAAAGCTAAAATCAAATTTTTAAATTACATTTAGATAATACGTATTAAAAAGAAACGAGATCAGAAGAACTCGAAAATATTATCTATTGAGAAAATAACTTTTTCAGTTGGTTTTTAAAAGTTAAAAAATTCCAACATTGCGAAAAATCAAAATTTTTTAAAACTATTTGGTTGCACAAAAAAGCTGCGCGATAAGATATAAGAGACGTTCCAAAATTTGTATGCCAATGATGTTGATAAATTATTTTGTCATATTTGTTTTTGGGCTTTATTGCATATAACTTTTGAAAAGAAATAGGAGTTAAGTTTATCTTACATTTAAATATAAAGCAAAGAATGTGTTAAACATTAAGTTGGTATATATATAAAATATTTATTTTGAAAAAAAGTGGTTTTGCATTAGTAAAACGATCTTAAAAGTTTATTAGTCATGCTAAATGTTTTTGTTGCCGTTGAAGAGGATCTTTTTAACTTTTTTCAGCACTACCCCATGCAATATTTAAATAATTTAGATGGCATTAAATAAGTGAGTAATAAAGTTGAATTAATGCGTGTCAATTTTACAAAACTTCTCGCTTTATATAATAGTCCAATATTTTTTGAAACTTTGTTGCGCAAAATTTCAATATGATTTTTCTACGTAAGGTTTTCATCAATAAAAACACCAAAAAAAGTATAACCTTTGATTGCTTTTTTTTTAATATTATCTATATATATATATATATATATATATATATATATATATATATATATATATATATATATATATATATATATATATATATATATATATATATATATATATATATATATATATATATATATATATATATATATATATATATATATATATATATATATATATATATATATATATATATATATATATATATATATATATATATATATATATTTGAGGCATACTATTTGGCAACAAAAATTTTATTTTGATTTTGGATGAAATTTTGGATGAGTCCATTTAGTTTTTTGTATGTTAATCAATAACTTATTTGACTTAAACCTTTTGAAATTTTAAACAAGCTCCATGCTCATGTCATTAAATAGTGTTATAATATTATTGCTAGAAAGAAAAAAGTTTGTGTCATCAGCAAACATTATTGTTTTTAAGTTTGAGGCATAATAAAGATCATTAATATAAATGAGAAAAAGAAGTGGTCCTAGTATAGACCCTTGGGGAACACCACATGTTATATCTAGTACATTTGTAGTAGAGGATACGTTAATTTGCACATACTATTTACGATTGCCTCACTAGCTCTTTAGTAATTTTAGAAAATTACCACAGATTCCATATTCTTTTAGTTTTTTAATAAGAATCTCATGATCTATTGTACCGAATGCTTTTGATAGATCCATGAACACTGCAAGAGTAAGTTGTGATTTTTCAAACGAATCTGCAATATTTCTAGTCAAATGAAGCACTACGTGTTCAATGGAATTATTTTTTTAAACCCATATTGGGTTGTATTTAGTATTTTATATGTAGATTATAAATTTTATTGTAAATATCATAAATTTTATTGTAAAGGATACTATCAAAAATCTTTGAAAAATCAGAAAGTACAGAAATTGAGCGATAATTAGTTATATTTGAAAATTTACTCCCCCCCCCCTTCCTTTAAATATTGGTGTAACTTCGGCTATCTTTAGTTGTTCAGGAAATATATTTTGTTTTATTGAACAACTAAAGACCTGAAAAGTATAGTTTTTATGATCTCGTAAGAACCGATTATAACGTTACCATTTTTTTGATCTGGGCCTATCGCTTTAATGGTTATTAGAATTTTGTAAGCACATTCAAACTCTTTAATGGAAAGTTCAAAGTTATTAAGTATAGAATTTATCAAAAGATCAAAATCATTTATTGTGTTAGTTATAGTTGGAATATTTTTTGCTAAACTTAGACCAATAGTTACAAAAGAGTTATTTAAGTGATTTGCTATCTCTTTAGGATTTTATAAAAAATCATCATTGTTTTTAATAAATTTTGGTAAGTTCCACGTTTTAATTATTGATTGCCAGTAATTTCATTTAAAATTTGCCATGTGCATTTAGCATTATTCTTAAACTTCTCAAATAAGTTTGAGTAGTATTTTTTCTTTAAATTTTTTTCGGCTTTTAAAAAGCTTTACATAATTTTTGTAAATTTCCTTATTTTTACCTGCTTTTGACTTTAAATACTTTATATACAATTTTTGGTAATCCAAGGTAACTTTAAGCTATTTTTGTTTAAGTTAACTTTGTATTATGGGAAGTTTGCATCATAAACTTTATAAAACGTTCTAAAAAGTGAAATATAAACCACATTTGCTTCCTACGAAAAATTTATATATTTCCAATGTAGTAATGATAGTTGTTAATTAAATGATGCAATATTTACTTTGCTGAAACAGCGCTTTATGATAACTTATTTTATTATTGGTAATTGTTCAATATCAGTATTTATTGAAAAGAAAATAGGAAAATGATCTGAAACATTATTTTTAATTAACCCTTTTTTAAGAGATTCATTAAAAGTGTCTGTTGTCATAATATTATCTATTAAGGATACTGACTTACACCGTTTTCAAATAATTCATTACCGGTTTTTGCATTTAATCTGGTGGTTTTTTGCAAGACTCTGGTAGATTTTTTCATTTAATCTGGCGTTTTTTTGCATTTAAACTGGTGGTTTTTTGCATTCAATCTGGCGTATTTAAGATTTATATTTCATATTGCATGTTATAAATTGCTTTAAATATTAGTAATAAAAAATATTTTACATATTCCAGTTAAAAGTAAATTTAGATGTGTAACAAATAGTATAATATAATAGCATTGAATAATAATATTAGTAATAATAACGATAATAATAATAATAAATTAATAAAAAATCACTTATCATACTTAAATCATTTTACACTGTGTTTAATCAATAAAGGCTTATGACAAAGAAATGATATTTTCAGAAGTAATATATATATATATATATATATATATATATATATATATATATATATATATATATATATATATATATATATATATATATATATATATATATATATATACCGTTCCTCATTTGTTCTAATAAATCGTTATTTCCGATTGGAGCTATTTATCCTTTTGTAGTTTTCTAAATTTTCGAGAATGTCTCTTTACAAAGATAATAAAAAGATAAGTATCGGGGTAAAAAACGAATATCATAGAGATAGCTTTCATAAAAATTGATAATGAATGATAAAAGTTAACGTTTTCCATTACCAAAGTAAACTCTTCTTGCTCCCTAAAATACTTTTAAGTGTAATTAAGAATCCTTTAAAGATATCTACTGTCACCACTACGCCAATTATTGCTTCACAGTGCACTATGATTAATCAATTTAATGCTAACATCATGGTTTTGTTACGGCCTCTTAATGACAATATACGTTAATTTAGGGTCGTTCCTCGGACGCAGTATCCGTGGATTATTATCATATGAAGATTGAAGGGACTTTCATCAGTATAATTGTTATTTCTGTAACGTTGTATTGTTGCAATGTCAATTTTAAATACCATGAATCATATGTTTTTAAAATTCGGTGACAAAATTTTATAACATGTTCTTAAAATTTTATATGTATAATTCAATTTTTTTAACTATCTAACCACCAATAATGCAGAGACATTGACCTCAATTCTCAAGTCTATCTTTATCTCCTTTAGATTAGAGTTTCTGTTATCTCTAATTAACTTGCGTTGCTTATTTCTTATTTTCTCAGTACAACCTGACTGTCGAAAACCACCTCTAATACCAGGATTGATATTACCTGTTGACACATATCGATGGACCAGGCGTCGTAGTGAAGCCTCACTTCTATTCACAAGTTCCGAGACTTCTTTTACACTTTTCCCTTCGTTAATTACAAGAATAATGATCAAGTTTCTTACTTTAACATTAAACTTTTCTTCGTGTGTTATTCATTTTAAAATTTTAAAAAATTAAATAGAAAACGGGTTTAAATTCTATATAAGGAAGTTAAATTAAATAAAGCAATAAAAGCAAACCAACTTATTATGATTAAGAAAAACCGCAATATTAAATTAAAAAAAAACACCAGATTAAATTAAAAAAAACCACCAAATTAAATTATAAAAAACCACCAGATTAAATAAAAAAATTGATTAAATATAAAAACTGGTATAAAAACTATTATTTTTGGAATTTACGTGATATTTTAATGCGTCTAAATTTATGTCACCAATTATGTAATTTAATTTATTTTCTATTGTACATTTTTTTATAATATCAATAATTAAAAAGAACTTGAAACTATTTATTTCACCAGATGGTGGGCAATAGCAGCAACTTAAAAGTATATTTTTAGTTTTTTTTGCTAAAATTTCAATTTTTAAAACCTCTTTATTGGCATCAGAAATACTTATGTCAGGCTTATTTATAATTCGCATTCCTTCACCTTCATAAAAAGTACTCCACCGCCTCGTTTTTTTGTTTTAAGTGATAAAGATACAGGATTAAAACCAGGCAGGTGAAGATTCGAGCTAGATATAGCCTTATCAGAACTACATCAAGTTTTTGTTAGGCATATGACGTTAAAAATATTTAAAGTTTCCTCAATATTATTCGTAAAATTCTCAAAATTCTTTTTTTCAAATTATTTAAATATCTCACCAATTTAATTACATGCCCTGATAAGCATTTATTTTATACCATCTGTTATAAATATATAAAATAGATAATTTGTCGCTTTAAGTAGGTAAATTTTTTAGCTATGTTTTCACAAACTACATTTATTATAAAAAGATAACATATTTTTACAATGTAAACTATGTTTACATAGTTGACATAGTTTACATTGTAAAAATATTACATAGTCTTTTATGTCTGCTACACATTGGGTTTAAAAAATGACAGGCCATTTTTTTACAACATTTTAGCGGTTTTTCTTTTAATTAATGATATAGATTATAATACTTTAAAATTATTTCATAGTGATACTTTTGCAAAAGCCTCTTCATATATAAAGTTGATGACTGAATTTTCTTTCAATATAACTTTGGTTTTAAGTAAAAATATAAATGAATTAATTTTTTAAATTACAATTAGACTCTAAGATTTGCAATACGATTACTAAACTGGAGACAACTCAATTGTTTAAATTAAATAGTAAATTGGAACCTCGGTTCCAATTTCTAAAAAATCACTCGCAGAAAACAGAAATACCAAAATATCCAAGTTTTTGATTCCGAAACTATGTTTCAATATCCAATTTAGATTCCGGAACTAGGCTACAATTTTATGGAAAGAAACGATCATACTGCATTTAATACAAATACAATTAAAGAACGAAGCAAATAAATCTGGTAGGCAAAAAACTTTGAAAATCGGCATCATTAGTAACAAGAAGTCTACAGCAAAATAAAGCCAAATAAAATGACTGTAACTCATGTGACTACAGCTGCAACAAGGTATAATATTTCTTACACAAGTACAGGATCAATATGGTATAATAAATGATTTTAATGCTGCAGATTGTCCTTCTCCTAATATGTCACATCTTACTGTGGACCCAAACAAAATTTGAAGTATTAAGAACAATGTAATGAATAAAAATATAAATTTTGAAGTAAATAAAAGTAAAAACAAAAATATAATTGGAACTGCGTATGATGGAAGAAAAGACTGGACAAAAACTCCTATTATGGATAAATATGGAAAACGTCACCCTAGACTAATAAAAGATGAGCATGTGGGTATAACTTAAAAGCATTTAAGTGTAATAAGGATTTTAATATTGTTATAATGTAATGTAAATTTTAAGTTAACAAAGTTGAAACAGTTTTTAGGGTTAATATAAAATTTTGCTACTTAAAATACTTATTATTTAAATCATAATAAAGAAAATATATAGATTTAATGTTTTTACGTCATTTACTGGTTTGCAATACTTTGTACTAAAATATAAATATATAAACTTACATTACTTTGAAAAATGGTATAATGAATACTTTGCACTCAATTTTAAATGTATAAACTTACATTACTTTGATAAATGACACAATAAATAAAGATCTTTATATTATAATTCAAAATGCTGTGGTTGATGATCTAAAGATTCTTTAGAAACTTTTTTTCTTCCTACACAATCTTTTGCAAGCAAAGTAATGTTTTAATAGCACAAGCAACCTTTACACGCGATGATATAAAATGTGACAAAAACCTGTCTCATTTAAGACGCCAAGAAAACGGCCGGAAAACGGCCGCGAAAAACGGCCGAGAAAACGGGCAAACAAACGGCCTTAGCAAAAAGGTCCTGAGAAACGGCCCGTTCAAAAAAAGAATTGAAGCGTAATGCGCATGCGCAGATATAATAAAGGAATTTTAATTTGTTTAATGAAGCGTGTCGAAAAGTATATAAAAAGTGAAAAAATAAAAAAATAGGTTCATAACGAATAAAATCAAAAAATAAACCGTTACAACAATTACAAACTCCAACAACAGTGGCAGTAGTTCAACCTTACAATCCTGATCCTCCAATAGATAATGCTGGTGTGCACGACTCGCATGGGAATCGTATTCGATATTTTGAAGTGTATTAATAAAGCAAAAATAGTGACAATATAAACACTTTCGAGCTTGTTTATTGTTATTGCAGTGGGAGGATATTTATTTGGAGCATTATTGGGAGTTTTTATATTACTTGGAACAATGTTGGGATTATATCTTTGTAATAAAATAATAAAAAACAAAGTGTAAATATTTTTATGTTATATATTATAACAAAATTAAGGTTTAATATTTCTAATTCCATAGAAATTCCTTTAGAAATAGCGCCACCCAAAACAGCTTTTCCAATCGTAGGTAAAAGAGGTATAAGACGACTTCCTACTGAAGCTAATAAGGGTCCTATAAATTTTCCACGCATGCGTCTTCTTCGTCTTTGTCCTGCACCTTTTAGAGGTGGTAAATTAACTCTTCCTTTTTCTCTTCTTTTTCCAGCTCCTTGTAATGGAGGTAAATAGACTCTTCCGCAGCCTCTTTTTTTACCTTTACTTTGCATAATTGTTTTTAATGGAAGAAAATAGGGTCCTCTTTTTTTTCGCATTTTATGAAAATGGATAAAATATAGAAAAAAAAAGTATAATTTATTTTATAAAGATCTATTTAAATAGTTAACAAAGATTTCTAGATGAGTTTTTTTCATGTATATCATATGTTTAATTCGGTTAATTTATTACGTGTAAAGTCAAAAGCGTGTTTTTGCCAAGTGGGTAATTTTTTTTGTATGTATTTAGCAGCTGCAAAGGTTACTAAATCTTTTACAATGTCTCCTAATCCAAAACCTCTCATAATGTTGCATGCCATTTCAACGGGTGTACAACAATTTTTGTTTATGATCACTTTCTTTTTTCGAATTAACGAAAAATATAATGCTGTAAGGTACAAGATCTGCTGTTTTTATACTTCCTAAATTGACAGTCACTTCTGCGACATTTTCTACATTGTTTACAACTTGTTCGTAGTGAGCAATACGTAGTAAAGCATACATTTCGTCTTTTTTACTGTTGAGATATAAAGATTATTTCAAGGGTAAGCTGGGTTTGAGTCTATACGTATTGCAATAAATCATTGGGTTTTTAATAGCTACTCCCACATTAGCAAGCGCTGTTATGTCAGCGTCTGAAATAGGTCTTATCCATTCTAATAGTTGATTCATATCATTTTCAATATGAAATTCCAATCTAATTTGTTTATTTTTCCAAAATATTCTTTCATTTGAAAAACTTCGCACAATAAACTCAAAGGTACTCTAAATTTATAACCTTTTTCTCCATTCATGAAAGCATTATATCTATCTCTTAGCGCTGTTTGATAAGAGGGAGGAGCAGGAGCAGCTCCAGTTCCTACTGCGGCAAATGGTCTAATGAGTCCATTAGGATCTGCAGATTGCACAAGCGCTTTGGTTTCAGCAAAATTATTAGGGTTTGTAGCATTTTCACTGTCTTCTACTAAACCTAAATTAGGATTAATCATAAATTCTCTAAAAGCTTTTGTATAACTTTTTTTTAACAACATTGTTTTAAATCGATCATAAGAGCGATTAACGATAGCATTGTTAGCGCAAATAGTGTTTTTTTTTTGATAATTGCTATAAAAGTTGACAGTTTTAAATAAAACATGAATAAAGTTGTTGCAAAGACAAACATTATTGAGTAAAGCATCGTCTGTTGTAGGTACAAATCTTGTTTGCGTGATCAAATTTTTATAAATTAATAAATCAAAATCCAAATACCAATCTTGTGGATATGTCCATTCGTTTAGTATAGTGGTAAAAGTAATTAAAGTAGCCATGTCTGAAGTAAGATCGTAAGAAAATTTTTGATTATTAACAGCAATGACTTCATCTTGAGCTTGAGCTGTTTGAAAACCAGGATATTTTTCATTTAATATAGCTTTATATTCTGCGCTAATATTACCACTTGTTGCTTCTTTGCTCGATTTTCGCGGTCGGCTTGCGCTTAAACATCTTAAATAGTAACATGACCGTTTGTATTGAGTGTATTGCGATTGCCGTCACCGTCTCTCATATATTTAGCTAACGAACCCATTTTTTTTTTTTTTTAAATAATAATTTTGTTTTTATTTATTCATCTTTTGATTCTGAAGTGTTTTTTTTAAATGGTATTTTTTTGTTTTTTACGTCTTTTAAAGCGCAAGTGTAACCAAGTTCAATTAAACTTTTTTTATAAAATTTTTTTTTCTTTTTTTCGTTGTTATTCTGCATGAGTGGACTTAATAAAATGGCTCTTTGTTGGATAATACAGTTTCTACATAAACCGTTTATTTTGTCAACTGCATTAACTTCTTGAAAGCATTGTGAACATATGTGTAAAAGAGTGGATTTGCTTTTAGGTTTTTTTTCAACAATTTCTTCTTCTTCTGAACTTTCGGTTTCAGATTCTGAATACTTTTGTTTTTTAGGTTTAGATTTGATTTGATCCTTTTTTTTTCATTTTCTTGGGAGTTTTTTTGTCTTGTATTTCTTCTTTTTTATTTTTGATTTTTTTGATTTAATCCAATTAGGATTTCATGTTTAGCAATTCAGATTTAGTAGAATATTGAGTAAGTTGATTTTGTAATTGTTGCATGTGATCTTTAATTTGATTAAATTGTTCTTTAGGATTTATTTTTGATTCTTGCATTATTTTTTCTTCTAAATTGACTAAATTTTTATGATATCTACCTTTGGCACAAAAGAGACTCATTTTTGTAAAATAGAGAGTGACAGAAAAAAAAAAAAACTTTTTTTCTTTTTATGTTTTCTTAATCATAACAAAAAATAAAAGACATTATTTTATACTAATCAAACTAGTTAATTGTAAAACGCAACCATTTGAATCTCTAACGTAGGATTAAAAAAAACGGTAGAACTAAGAATATTAAAGGTGAGCGGTTCAGTTTTTGAATTGAGAAACGACTATCCTGTTTGCTTCCAATCGTCTACATCGTTGATATCAAAGGTGGATAATTGTCCATGAATAGAAGTATTACGATTTTTTGTAAAATCAATATTGGTGGTGAGTTGAGTAAGATTGGTATAGTCTAATAAGTTAAAAAAAGCAACAATTCCGGGTACAAAAGTTTTATTCGTGTACATTCCACAATTTACAGCTTGATCGCATTTGATAAAAATGTAAGCGTCTGTAGCAGTAGAAAAATTGGAAACGTTGATATTAAAATTACTAATTTGAACAAGAGAGCATCTTAACAAAGCCAATTTTTTATTTGAATTTTAAAATCTAGCGACATGGCGTTGGTAATATTTTGATCCATTTGCATAACAAAGGGATTGATTTGTTGAGTTAAACTGTATTGATCTCTTTGTAAAAGTAAAGTATAAGGTATAGGATTGTTTCCAACAGGTTGATACATTTTTAAAATGACATTTTTTAATGACAAGCTGTCTGTCCAAGTTTGTATAATAGTACCGTCGCTCTTTTTTTGATAAATAAATTGACCGTTGAGAGAAGTGCAATAAAATACCAATTATGTTGGATTATTTCGTTGTAAAATGGCTTTGACACTATTCAACCATGTTTTATGAGTCGGTGTAGTCGCTCTTTCAAAACTAGTTGTAGTGAGGAGAGGTACTTTGATTGTATTTAAAAATAGAGGTTTGCTTTGTTCGCAATAGATTAAAACTTCAATAAAAGTTTCTGCGTTATATTTAGTAATTAAAGCGCTATCGCTTTTCCACATTTTATAAATGTCATCAAGCAAATCGGAAGGTAATACTTGAAAGGGAGTACCTTTTATATCGGGATCGCCAATGACTCCGTTTGAGGAAACATAATTTATATCATAATCTGAATAGGAATTATGACTCATTTTAGCATCCAACATGCCTCTCAGAAGGTATGTACTTAATTTAATGAGTGACAATAATTTTCTTTGTAAGGAGGGTAAAGAAAAAAAAGGATAATAATTTGAAGTTCCGTCTATAGGTTCGGGAATACATGAAGGCACACCCTTTGGTTTATTGGTAAGATATTTTCTAAACATGTTAAAATCGGGTCCTGCATAAGTATGATCGGCAAAGGTCAAGTTGTTTAAATTGAGATTGAGTAAATTGTTTGACACGTTTAAACTTTCGGTAAAAACATCCATCATTTTTAATTCTCTTTCAGGCCATATGACTTGATTGACGTTAAAAAAAGGTAAAGGTAAAGAAGCTAAAGGTATGTTTTTTAAAGTGTAACGATAAAAATGTCTTGGAGAAGTAAATTTAAACCAAATTTGATGAAAATTTGTTAACAATTCTATAGGTTCTGCGCCTAAATCAGCAGCTGTAGCATAGAGAAACTTTGTGCTAATTCCAGTTGAAAAAGCAGCTTTGATAATATCTGCAAATTGCGGTAGTACTATTTTTTCATTAGTATAAACTCCATAAAATTGTGTGTTTTTAGTATCAACGTAATCATTCCAAATTTTCCATAAAGAGTTAATGCGAACGTAGTCGGTAATAGGTGGTCCTCCAAAGTATTGGTTAAGATTAGTTTCTATATTAAAAACGTTGCCTAGATAGGGTATCGTGTTGGTGTTGGTTATTATTTTTAGTAAAAAAAAGCGCAATTGCCACGGTGCAATGTGTTTCATTTTTGATTTTGTGCTTTCTGCAATAGGTAAAAAGTTATTAATATAAATATCTAAATCAATGCTGAGAATATTATCATTTGTAGTTAATGGTCTTGTAAATACTTTTCCATCAATTAGACCTCCTTCGAAAGGTAATGATGGATTTTTATAATTTGGTGTCAGCACGATTTGAATAAACGGTTGAACAAAGATTTCTTCTATACCGTTTAGAATAATCTGTCTTTCTGGTGAAATAGCGGCTATTTGGGAGGCTGGTAAAGTTAGATGTTTTGCATATATTACAAAATTTTTACTAGCGTTCGTATTCAATAAAAAGTTGAATATGTTTTCGTACTGAGGTAACAATGGGTTATAATCAAATTGTAATAATTTGTTAAAACCTTCTACAACGTATGCACTTGCAGATGTTCTGTTTGAAAAAAAAACCAAAGTAAGACAAACCTCTTTCTTGTATGTTTAAAAAGAAGGGTTGTATATATATTCGTTTCTTTTTTTATAATACCATAATAAATTAGAGTTGGTTCTATTAGCAAATGGAAAAGTATTGACGTTGAATAAATTTTGTTGAACATTGTTGTCTGTATCTAAACTAAATTTTATCATGGGCATATTGACTACAGCTGTTTTGTGTCTAAGTTCAGTTGAAGGATCAAATAAATATTTTGGATTAAAATATTTTGTTGATGAAATTTTACCATCTTTATATAATAAATTGAATTATAATTATTATTTTTGTATTATTAGTTCCAAGTTTCTAATCAAAAAGTCATCTTGATAGGCGTTGGGTGTCATAACACCAAAGTGTCTACCTCCACCTGTTGCTTAAAAGGACCACATATAACTCAAATGATCACTACTCATGTTTTCCATATCCAATATGTCATAGCAAGGAAACGTGCCACCTGGTAAAGGTATATGATTGGTATACAAGACAAAACTTTTTGTAACAAGATAAAAACGGGTCTTGTAGGATTAGCAATCATGTCGCATTGAATATCGGATAACATTTTTTTATAGCTGGTTTGGATTCCATTCTTAATCCGTAATTGTTTTCAGAGAAGGATAGGTTTTTGTCTACTCGAGTTAAATTGGTAGGTACGTCCAGACTGGCTAAATGTAAAATGGTATTATTTTTAAATGTGGGTTTGTCGATATTGTTGGGAGTCAAGGGTAAAACTAAAATCATCAAGACATTATAATGCACGCTGGTTTCATTTTTATTTTTAATTTCGCTAAAATAATACGTACTACAATCATAACTATTTACATCTAAAACATCGTCAAACGTTAAATTGTTCATTTTTTCTTTTTTTCTTTTTTTCTTGCAGTCTTTTCTTCAAAGGTTTTAAAAAAGTGTTAACATATTCATTAAAGGTTTTATCATAAATGTCTTTATGTTCTTCGTTAATAGGTAATAAATCTTCTCGTTTTACTTTGATAGTTGTATTTAAATCGCCTACTACTCCCACTTTATAAATATAAACAGGTAAATAACCTTCTACTGAAGGGTTAGAGCGTTTTGAGACTTTGATAATAATAACTTTTTTGGTAGTGTCCCAATAGGGTTGATCGCGAATAGTCGATTTGCTAAAAGTGTCTTTGGGATCTATTTTATATTTTTTCAAATAACATTCAGTTCCAACGGAGAGAGGTTTGTATATTTTTAATTTTTCGCTTTTGTATTCTTTTTCTACTCTATGTAACATGTTGGAAGAAAAATGAAGACCTCGTCTTTTGCTGTCGCGGAATTGATCGACTAAACGAAGCGCTTTACCTTTGGCGTCGTCAGCATCCAATTCTTCAGGAGCGATTCCACTTGTGACTCTTTCTTTTTCGTTTAGTTTTTGTTCCATGTCCTCAATATAAAAACTCCAATTGTTTGATTAAAGTTCGCCTTGTTTTCTTAATTTTTGATAAAGTTGTTTTAAACGTCCTATTATCGATTCGGCCAAGTAAGCTTTTCCATAATTTTTAGAACTAAAATGATAAATATTTTGTTCATAACACTATTCTTCCATTTTGTTGTTAAAAAAGTCTCCACCTTGATCGGTTTGCAAGTAATAAAAGTTTAATCGTCTCTTTTGATGTCTTAAAAATATGTTTAAAACTGCTCAGCACTTTATCGGCAGTTTTTTTACTGGTGACTCTCAAATACACTCTTTTAGATACTACATCTAAAACAACTAAACAAAATTCGGGTCGATGAGGCGCAAAATTTATTTTAAAACTGTTCATGTCGACCAAATCTGCTTGAAAATGTTGCTGAGGTCTATCGTACGAATAATGAGGCGTTTCGTAAACATAAGGTTTGCGAGGCGCTTGTTTTTTAACGTTGACATCTGTTGTTTTTTTAAAAAGTAAAGTGACATGGGACCAAGCTGTTATGTTACCGTTCCATTTGGCATAAATGGAACTTTCTAAAAGCGCTTTGAGTTGTTCATAAAGTTTTAAATCGGTTGTATCTTTTTTTAAAGTGTCCAATTTATGCAAAACTTTTTTAATTTTGGGTACGTCTGTCAAAGCAAACAAACGACTCGATAATTTAGTCAGTTGATTTTCGACAAGGTTGTCATTAGCATCTCTCAACTTGTTGTCCATTTTTTGAAAAAAAAATTTGTTAGAATGGCTTTTGTTCTTCTGTTCTTTTTCTCATTGATCTCGTTACTATTGGCTTTCTTCTTAATTCTAGTCGTTATTTCGTAGTTATGGTACTTTCACTAGCATCAGTTGCACTAGCAGCTGTTGGTTCTGGTATTGCCGTCGCACCTAATAATTCGGTAGCAGTTTCAGGTGTTTCAGCAGGTTCAGTAGGTTCAGTAGGTTCTTCTTCTATTTTAGTTTCTATTGGAGCTAAATAATGATCGGATGCTCGTGTTCGTGGTTCTTTTTTGGGTTTAGGAATTTCTAACAAGGAAGACCTTACTAGAAATTCAAAAGTTGAAATTAGAAATTAAAAAAAAAAAAAAAAAAAAGTTTAGGAATTTCTAACAAGGAAGACAAGGTCTTCCTTGTTAGAAATTCCTAAACCCAAAAAAGGATGAGTCAATAAATTTTTTTTTTAAATGGGTAAGTACTTTTAAAGCGTTGGCAAAATTTTCAATATTATTAGAATCCATTTCAAAACATTTTTTATAAGATATTAAAAGCGAATTTAAACGACCAAGTTGAGAATTATACATTGCACCCATTATCATCAACATTTCGAGTAAACTTTTTTCTATGATTGTATTTTCTGTGGTGTAAAATTGATTTGAATTGGATTTAACATGTTGCAATATTCCCAGCGTACCTTCTTTAGCACAAGTTTGTCCTACATCTTCTTTTAATAGGGCTACATCTGCTACATCTCTAAAAGGTAAAGAAGGTACAGGGTTGAAAAAAGTTTTGAACGTTAAATAGAGCGTAGTTTCTCCAAGGTGTCTGTTGGCTAACGCGTATGTTGTATTTTTTAATAAAACTCCACAATTTGGCAAAAGTAAGCTGTCTTATTTGGTAATAGTCGGCTGCTATTTGCATGCTAGCTACAGAATGAGAAGAGGTGAGTAATGTTGAAAATTCGTTAGCATAAAAGGAGTATTGTTTTGGATCGTTTATTTTTTCAAAGGCAAAGTTAGTGACATTATTAATAATACTAGCTATGGATTCTTCTACATCTACGACATTGGCTTGATATAAAATATAAGTTTTTAAATTGTTTAGAGTGGCTTTTTCGCTTCTCGGTTTGTAAACGCGTAAAGAAATTTGATGCGATCCAAAGCGATAATTGACTTTTACACCTGTCCACGAGGTGTTTTGGTAAGTTGGGAATTTTTTTTACCGATTCGTTTCTATAAAGCTGTTCAGGAATTTTGCTCGAATTGGCGGTTTCGTGAAAAATTAAAAATTTATTTAGAGGTGTCAAAGTATAAATTTTTTTATGAGTCGATAGAATAGTATTTAAAGTAGTAGAACGCGGTAAAGTGTTTAAAGTAGATTGAAAAGAGGTGGGTGGTGTAGTAGTAAGAGAAGTGTCTTGAATAGAAAATCTTTTTAAATTTCTCATCATTCTTAAAGATTCGGTTATGTTTCTTTGATCGATTTGATCGTTGAATTCGCTTTGTTTAATCAAATTTAAAATGGTTTAAAAGCGTATGCATCTCCTCCTACGTTGAGGTATGTTTTCCATTTTTCTTGATCGCTGATTAAATTTGTAGCTATATCGCTGTTAAGCATAGTATCTAGAGGTAATAAAGCATTTAAATTTTGATGAAAGCTCACTTCGCCAGCAATTTGATTTTCGAGATTGATGGGATCGGCATATTGAAGAAAAGAAGGTAAATCGTATCTCCGAATAAACTCAGACAAATCCGATCTGTTTGTTTCTTCAGATTCTAGGTTTACTTGTGCGTTTTCTTGTTCATTCATTTGTAATATTTTTTTGTTAAAAACATCCATGTTGTAGGCATTTTTGGCTAATATTTTACGTAAAGTTAATAAAGGAGACTCGTGATAAGGTCTATATCTATTCATGTTTCATAAAAATACAAATTATTTTGAAAATACAATTCTTTTTGACAATAATCAACGTCAAACTGTTGTCTTAATAAATCGATTACAGTTTTTGTAGGTTGTATAGTGTCGAATGAGAATAATTTATTAGCATAATAATTTAAAATATTGTGACAAAGTTTAAAACGAGTAGAGTCGAAATATTCTTTGAAAACGTCGTAATTTTTATAAACAAAGTCTGATATAGCTTGATTTTTATATTTCATTTTTTCTTTTTTCATGATGACTTTTCCGTTTTCGTTGAATTTTTGATACGGATACAAATATTCTTTGACGAAGAATTTAATTTCTATACAAACGTATTCTTGAAAAGCGTTGTTTATTTGTTGTCTTTCGTGATCCGATAAAAATTCGCATTTTAACATTTTTACAGCACTAAAACGTGTCAAAATTTCTTTCATCCGTATTTTGATTTCGTTTTCGTCAATGTCTTTTCTACTTTTCATTTTGGGGATAAAAATTTGTCCTCGAACAGCCAGCTTTTGTCTCAAGGCTTGACGTTTCTCGCTTTGTTGGAAGGATTGCATAATTCGTAATCGTTTTGTAAAATTCGTAAAAATTCTTCGCTTTCCCAATCATTCAGAATCAGAACTGGGTCCACCGTCTGAAGATTCGCACAATCAATAACGTTTTTGTCTTTTGCTTTCTTTGAGTAGTTGTGTTGCTCTTTTGCTTTCACTCCATTTTCTTTCTTTTAGTGGATTTTCTTTTTCCTTCTTTATATCGTTTTTATCTTTCTCGTCGGGTTTATTCTCCTTCTCTTGATTATAGTTGTTGTGATGTGATTTGAGATAATAATGATTTTTCAAGCTTTGAGCTTTGACATTGGAAAACGATTAATAACTAACAATTTTTTTGATACCACACATGTCTTTATAATCAAAGTCCAATTTACCTTGAGCGCCTACTGGAATAAATACTCTTTTTTCTTTACTTGTAATCTGTGTTCTTAAGCGAGCAACCGAACAATTTCTTTTAACTAAAGTAAATTTTGAAAACAAAATTCCATTTTCATTCATAAAAAAAAAATTTACAAATTTATAATCTTTTTAAGATCGTATAATAAAGGGATCAAAAGTTTTCGATTAAACATGACCATTGTTTGATAAGGCTCTGATTGTTTTATAATATTTTTTTCAATTTTAAGTAAATTTTGAATGTGTTCGTCGATACAAAATTTTTCCATATCGGGTAAAACTTTAAATTGGCTTCTCGTATCGGTTCCAAAAGATAATGAACTAGAATTTCGGTCATGACTCCGTCATCAAACACATAACTTTTTTGTGTAAATCTTTTTAAAATATCAATAGTCTGCGTTTGTATTATAACTTGTTTGTAATTGACACTCATTATATTTTGTTCGATAGGTTAAATTACTTTTACCACTGGAAAAGGAAGTTCTCTACACAATCTTTTTACAGCAAAGGTATGAAAGCCGTTAACATAATTTGAAAATAAGAGTTTAAAATTGGGTACTCCTTTAGCTCTATTTTTGTAATAGTTTTCTTTTTCTTCTTCTCCGTTGACGCTGTGAACACTAAAACATTTAGGTCCCATAGCAAAAGCTTGAGCGACATAATAAGGAGGAGGTATTTCGTTTTGAAAATAATCCGTTTCTTTGGCGTAAAGAGTGGAATAAAAAGGATGAGTTTTTTTATAATTGGAATAATCCATCCAACGATCACCCATTTTTGAAAAATAAATCCATTCTTCTACTTTTGTGCGAAACTTTGAATAAAGCATTTTCTTTTTCTTTTGCGTAATGAAAAAACAACCAGAATCAGTATCTGTTACTACCAAATGTTTTTCAGCTCCATGATTTCTTAACACTTGTCCCAATTCCCAACTAAAACGTCCTACGTTGAGTTTAGCATAAGATAAAAATTGTGAAACCACAATACGTAAAGGTTTATTAATGAGTTTGCATTTATTGCTGGTTGTTAAAATTAGAGCGTTTTTATGATCTTTTGATTTTAAGAGTTCAAAGACGTCTTTCATTTCATGATGATTGTTTTCATCGTGAATTTAAATAATTTTGGTTTTGACGTTGCTCATCAAACTGAAAAGATTTTCTTTAAAATATTTGTCGTAATTAAAATTAACAGTCTCGTAATAATCTAAACACACTTTTTTTTCAAAAACGTGCAATTTAAATCTTTCGGGTTCAAAACCAATATACAGGGCTCCGTTATATAATAAATTTTAAAAATGAAAAGGAAGTAACAACTTGACATTTTTATCCGTTTGACCTTCTTGAATTAAAACGCGGCAAATGTTTTGAAAATTTTCAACGGTATTTGAAATGCTTTTTTTTTCGTGGTTGATAAAAGTAGTATTTAGTTGTTGCGCAATTTGTTGACTCAATGTTCCGTAATGTCCGTTAATTTGCAATTTGCAGGAAGCATCGACTACCTTGTCCCCCTTTTTAATTTCTTTTTTCTTTTTTCCATGTTTCTTTTTACCATTTTTTGAGCTAATGGATAACGCAATAAAGAGAGTACCTTGTAAATTTTTTCAACAACACATCCACAGCACGTAGTCAACCATATTAAAGTGTCTAAAAAGTCACAAGTTACATCCCAACTTAATTTCATGACCAATTTAATAGTTTTGTCTTTTTTTATACCATAGGTTCCATTGTTTTTGAGATAACGTTTAGATACAATTTTAGTTGGCGAGTAAGCTTGTATGGATATAATTTCTTTTTCTACCATGGGCGAAAAACCTCCTACTTGATCTTGATACTCTGGTTTCATGGTAATTTTACAATAGACAAAAGCACTAGTTGAGAAACCGTTTAAATTAACGCGATGGTATTTTCGAATCACATCGTCTAAAGTAATACATTCCAAATCAAAAGAAATATTTCATGTGAAAAGGTAAAGGTTTTAATTGAGCTCCTCCGTATTGTCCATTTTCGTCCATAAAAATTAAACAACCTCTTATCGCGCTGTTTAATTTGAGTTCTTTTATTTTAGGTTCAACGTAATCTCTATCCATGGCGAATTTTTGTGTACCGTTAATTGACATGCCACCTCCAATATTCTTTTCAATCATTTTTTGATGTTCGTCGGTCGGAGGAAATTGAACAGGAATTAAACTGATGGCAGAATTTAATTTGCTTGTATAGCTAAAAATACTAACATGATTAAGAATTTGAAATTTTGTAAATTCAAATGTTCTTTCGTTAAAGTCAATCATAACAGAACCTAATACTACCGTGTCGAGCACAGTATATATATGTAATAAGGATTTTAAAGTTTTTAAACTTAAAAAGTTCCGCAAATTTTGAACGCCTTAATAAGCTTCTTTGATTTTTTTAATTTCTTTTAGTAGGTTTTTAGACTTCATTAAATCGTTTTGAGCAATTAATTCAATAGGTGGATATGTATTATATTCAATGTTTAATAGTTCTTTTGTTATTTGCGAGTAAGAAAATAATGTCTTTTTAATAAAACAGTTTTTAAACTCTCGATTGTCGGTTAAATGAATAATTTCAGGATGAAAAGGTCGAAGATAATGCAACATGGTGTTGACAATTTGATTTTTAGCTTCTCGTGATAACATGCTACTGGCTTGTTCTAAAGAACAATTTAAAATTTTCAAGCTGTCCACAATTTTAATTTGTTTACCGACGCAGATAATATTGACTTTGCTCATATTTTTAGATACAACAAAATTATCTTCCATGTTGCTATATTTAATAAAAGAGTTAAAAGGTATAGTTTCAGATTCAGCCAAATGACCGTATAACGGAATATCCAAAAAAATTTTATATCTTCTATAATCATAATACGGTTATCAAAAGAAGTGTTGTTAGCAAAAATAGGACTTGACCAATACTGACTCTATTTGCCTAAATTTTTGTTGCAATAATCATGAGCTAATCCATACACTTGTCCTGATAAATGATCGTGATCAATAACTAGATAATCTTCAAAAGTGTTGAGAAAATAATTGCATTTATTAAAAATTTTTCTCCATTTCTTTCATCTCGAATAAAATCGGATAAACTAAATTTTTTTTCATGTTGATTATTAAAAGAATCCAACATGCAATGATACCATAGTTCGTAGACGGGTTGTTTGATTTTTCTCATAAGAAACAAAAAAAAGAGAAAATCTGTATTTTAACCGCCTATTTCGTTGATACATTTGCGAAAGCTTTTGATTAAAAAGTAGGGATTAAAAAGTAGGGATCTTCTAACAACTCCATATCTTCTTGATCAAAGTAGTTTTCGAGTTGTTGATCGGTCATGATAAGGGAACCCAATTGTTTCATATAATCTACAAGTTCTCCACTGGTTATTCTCACATAATCACTCAACAAACCGTTAGTAGCAGGTAGGTATTCAAATTTTTCTCACCATTTACAACAAATGTAAAACAAACCTGATACTTTAAATAAATTTTGTTTTATTTTTTCCGCATCGTTGTTGATTAAATAATTTTGAACGTGACAAGGCAACATGAACAATTCTAAACGTCCTACTCTTTGAAACATAATGTTATTAACTTGAATTCGTTTGTTGTTGTAAATGCGAAATTCATTATGATATAATCTTTCTACTTCTTGAGGAGTCATGCGAGAAAATTTATTTTTGTAAACATCAGATTGACGTAGTTTATCTGCAGGATATCTACAAACAGAACATAAGGGATTTTCTTCTTCCCATATTAAATTTCTTTCTTCAGGGGATATATTTAAATTTTGAAAACGTGGTAAACATATTTCATAAGTAAATCGAACCAAAGTATCTGCTAAAGCTATTAAATCGTAAACTCGCAATTCCATTTTTAATTTTTTGGTGTTTTCACGAGTCAAATTTAACTTTTCCCACAATATACCTCTGTGGGTCTTGTGAAGTAAAAAAACTCCTGGTTGAAATTAGGCAGGAAGACAGGTTAAAGGATTTCTTTCTAAACTTTAAATTGTATTTTCATAATAAAAAATCCATTGAGTAATCAGGTGACCTTGTTCATCCAAACCAAAACATTCTCTTGCCAATGTTTCATGAATGCATTAAATGACGATGGAATAGCAATGAAAACTTAACTCAGATAAAGGTTTGACTTTGGAAGTGGCATTTTCTTCAGATTTTGTAATACTCGTTTCACAATCAAATGTCATTAAAAAAGGAAACAAGTTTCTACTAGTACACATGAATTAATTTTGCGGACGATAGTGACTAATGCAATTGCCATATAAAATTCTTTGAGAATCTTGATCGTCTTTAATAATGTTTGCACTTTCGTACACGACTTTTAATAATTCTGTAAGAGCGCTTTTATATTGCGATTTTAATTTAGAATGCAACAAACGAATTTTGCTATTACTTTGTTAACAACAAAAATTTTAATGTCAATACGATCAAAAGTATTTTCGTAAGCAAAACAGTGACACAAATCAATCAAAGTGTGAAATGACATATTTTTAGATTTTTCTTCTAAATTTTGTAAAACGTTTTTCCAAGCCAGAATGTTTTGCTCATCTTGATCTTCAAAAAGGAGTTCCGAATAAAAATCAGTTGCATTTTTTTCCAACACTTTTTTAATCCATTCTTTATTGGTGCACGCATTCCATTGTCGAATCAACAAGGAGATTAGAAAAGCAGAATAAAAACATAATCCTGGTTCAAACAAAATACTTTAATCTAAAAACTTTTTTCTTTTTTGGTCATAAAAGAGTTTAGTATAAGATTGACCTTTTAGCGAATTTTGCCATTGTGTTGTAGAATGAGGTCTATACCATTTACCTTATTATTCGTCTACATTAATTTCTTTGCTCCTTTTTGTTGTTTTTTAAGCAAAAGTATTTTTTTCTTTTTCTCGTAGTAGGTTTTTTTTTCACTCTTTTTTTGTTCCTCTGTTTCTTTGCTCTTCCTTTGTTGTTTTAGTATTTTTAATTTTTTCATAATAGGTTTTGTTGCGTTTTTTGTTTTTTTCAATTTCTTCATCTGTCATGAGAATTTCTCTTTTAAAACCAGACAATTCAAAATCTTGTTATTTCATCATTGATCATTCTGTTAAATTGGATAGAGTTTTAATTTTAATATTACATAATCGTATCAACCTCCATCCACTATCGTTTTCTAAAATATTGAAAACAGCTCGTACATTGGCATCTTGAAAAAAACGTAAATTAGTCGGTCCTTCTAAAGGTTTTATAAAACAAACAGGCGAATTGTAACAAGGTTTCATTATTTTACAAAAATCATCTTCAATAGAATCGCAACATAAAGTAACAATATAACCAATTAAAAATTTTTAAAACAAGTCAGCAAAATAAATACTGTTTTTCATTTGCGATTCATACCCTTCCAATGTTTTTTGTTCTACGAGATAAACAATTTCATTTCGACTTTCAGTTTCTAAATAAAGTTGTGATTCTTCAATAATATCTTCATCTTTATAATCATCTTAGATAAAATAAAATGTTCGGTGAATATACTGTTTTTACTAAGTTTACTTTGCTCAGTTTGATATTCAAATTTCATTTTTTTTATATCTAAAAAAAATTACA
This sequence comes from Hydra vulgaris, assembly GCF_038396675.1. Classification (NCBI taxonomy): domain Eukaryota; kingdom Metazoa; phylum Cnidaria; class Hydrozoa; order Anthoathecata; family Hydridae; genus Hydra; species Hydra vulgaris. The sequence goes on along the minus strand of NC_088927.1, from coordinate 56,517,316 downwards.
TGTATTTTTAATAAAATTCAAAAACATCTGAATCAACAGTTAAATATTTTTCGTAATTCTAATTTATTATTATTAATTATAAAAATAATAATAATATTACAAACTCGTGATAAAGAAACATAATATAGACTATTATTAAAAGCTTTCGATTTAAATTGAACATATGTTTTATTCATTGTACTTGCTTGAGCTTAATGAACAGTAAAAGAAAAAGCTAGTTTTAAAGGTAAACTTAATCTTGAGCCTACAACAGCATGAAAGCAATCTAAAATCTCTTCTTTGACACATTCGATTTTGATTTCTTTTTTATTCATATTAACCCAAACAGCATTATATTCTATTAAAATGACTGTGCCAATAGTACCATTGCCCAAACCTTCTTCAACATTAATACTTCTCACAAGCATAACAATTGCATCTATTTTGAGATAAACAGCTGCTGGAATCTGAAACGAACATTGCATGTTTGGATTTTTAATAACATCTTTGGCATGAAACCAATAACCTTCGTGTTTTACAATCTCCATTTTTTATTATTATAAACATCGACTTCCATATTTTTAAAAAATAATCTCGTATATTTAGTGTTCAAATATTCATCTTTTTTAAAACAACGCGTCATAAAATAATCAATAGATTGGTCTTAAACTTGTCAAAAACGAATTTCATTTAAAGCTATTTGATCAAAACATTTTACACTATATGTTAATGAACAACTTCGCTTCCAAACTTCAGAATATATAAATCTTCACATTCGTTAAAATAATGTTTACAATTTTCAATTTCTAGACATTTTTCTTTCACATGATTTAATAAATCTTCTTTAGATCTAGTTTTATAAAAATAATAAAAACTTTCAAAATTCAAATTTAAATAAACATGATAATGTATTTTAAAATATTGAAACACCATTAAAATCAATTTAAAAGGTTTTCATTAAACATCTTCATTAAAAAAGCCATCCCATTCATATTTCAAAAAAAGTAATCGACAAGATTGACATAAAGTTTGTCTTGAAGTAAATGCGTGCTGTCTAATTTTTTCCAAAGTCTGTGGATGTTTTTGATTGAATTTGCATATGCTTTTGATTACAAAATCCAAATCATTTTCTGTTGGTTCCAATTTTTTCATAATGTAATCTGAAAAAAAAATTATTTAAAAAATTTTCTAAAAAAAATCAATTCAAAACATTTATCACAATATATTAGAAAAAAAAAACTTTACTCTGAACGTAAAAATCTGTCTTTGTTGCTGCTTTAAAAAAAAATACAAGTCCGAAGAAACTGAGATAAAGACAACAGATAATTACTTAAGTAATTATCTGATATCTTTACCTCAGTATCTTGATTATTATTTTCATTTTATTTTATTCATCTAAAAAAAAATGACATTTTTTTAATTCAACAACATTTATCACTTTGACGATAAAGTATAAAATTATTATTCTTCATATAATGAATGTATATATTTATATCTCCTTTCAGAATCGTTATATTCTGAACGTGAAATCTCAATATTGTTCATTTTAGATTCGAAACACAAATTGTTCTCTTGACATGGACACGAAGCCAAACGAAGTATTTCTCTTTTATGATAACAATAAGTATTTTTTTAACAAAAGTTTTGATAAACCAATTTTTTTTGCTGCCAACATAATATTAGTTCCCATTTTTTATATAATCTAAAAAAAATTTTAAAAAATATAAAAAAATTACAAAATTAATTTCATTCTTGTTTCCATTTGATATTTGTTCACAAGATCGTTGTCATATATATATTTTTTTAATTTTATAAATATTTCTTGACAAGTAACACATGCTTCAAAATCACAATGTTCTCCATAGGTGCAAATTGTACAATCGTTTGTAGAAAGCATACTTTTTTCTAATTTACCACTTGGATCAGATTTAGCAACATAATCTAATAAACCATCAAAATCAAGATCTTTTTTGACAACTTCTCTATATAAATCAAATTCTTCAAAACTTGTTTTATACATTTTCTTATTATGTTATCTAAAAAATAACAAAAAAAAATACAAAAATGAATCAAAAAAAATTATATTTTTAAGTACCATAATATAATCCATTATTATAAACACAATCTCTTGTTTCAGAAGTAAAAATGTCATTTTTTTATCTGTACAATCTAAACACAATGGTTTTAAACAATGACATGGAAAAAATTCATCTATTTTGTATTTATGAATAGAAAAAGTCTTGTTTAAAAAATATTTTGAAAATCCACTCTTGATAGAAGTTTTTTCTATCATATTGTAAAATTCTTCGACTTTTTCAGCCGAACATTGATAACTAAAACAAGCAAATCTATCTTCATCGTATTCTAAACAATCAAATGCGGCTAAAAAACGGATAACATTCTCTTGATTTTGATAAATTTCCATAACTTGTTCTGTAGTTAACTTGAGTTTAGTTAAAGCTTTTTTTTTTATTTCCATTTATTATGTAATCTAAAAAAAAAGTTTACATATTTAAAAAATTCTACCAAAAGAACTATATCCAAATATTCTTCTTAATTCAACATAAATATGACAAGAATTCAAATTACAAAATACACTAATAGGAGAACAATCACATTGTGCAGTTTTACAAAGAGCTTCGTATACAAAATCACGTTTTGTACAAATAACTTGGGATAATGTTTTCGTCTTTCGTTCTTTTTGTCTAAAGCATTCAGTTTAAACCAAAACTTCCGTCATGTATTGTTGCCATATTTTAGATTAAAAAACAAATTCTCCAGTGACAGGTGGCAATTGAAAAAAATTGCCACAAGCAATAACTTGTATATTTTCTGTACTTGCAGTAATATGTATTGTTTTATAAACTTGTATACTTTGAATAATTTCTTTGACAATATAACTTTTTCCACAACCAGCACCACTGGTAATAAAAAAATTGATTCCATCATCGAGCCGTTGACGCGCTTTTTGTTATTGCAAAGATAACATTTTTTATATTTTTGCTGAAAAAATATATTACAAAACATTTTTTTTATTTTAAATAAAAGTACATGTATGTATAACTGATAAAATAGATCAAAAAAATATGTTTAAAATCCAAATTCATTCGCAATTTAAACAAAAAGTCACTATCGTTCTCATTTAACAAAAATTTCAAAGATATTATTTCATCGTCATTTAAAGTTTCGTTTTCTTAATGATATTTTTGATTATTTTCCACAACCAAAGAATTCATATTTAATATTTTCACCAACATTTTTTTATTGTGATTTATAGTATTCATCTAAAAAAAAATTTATTTTGAATATAAATACATTACAGCATTTTTTACAAAAAACCGTCATAAAAATAATGTTCTGGTCAACGAGTCTTTCCAGTTTATATGAAAAATTGTTTTTGTTCCCATTAACAAGTAATAAAAATTTCACAGCTAATATTCCATCGTCGTTCAATACATTTTTTTGTTCGTTATGTTTATTTAATAAGTGCGATAACTTTTTATCATTTTCTGTTATTTTATTCATTTGAAAAAAATTTATTTAATAAGCTTGATTAAAACATTTTTCACATTATATGAATGAACAACTTTGCCTCCAAACTTCAGAATATCTATATTCATTACAACCTTCACATTTGTTTAAATGATGTTTACAATTTTCAATTTCTAGACATTTTTCTTTCACATGATTTAATAAATCTTCTTTAGATGTATTTTTTTAAAAAAAATTAAAACTTTCAAAATTCAAATTTTAATAAACATGATAATGTGTTTTAATATATTGAAAGACCATTAAAACCAATATAAAAGGGATTCTTTTAACTTCTTCATTAAAAAAGCCATCCCAGTCGTATTTCAAATAAAACAATTTACAAGATCGACATAAAGTTTGTCTTGAAGTAAATGCTTGCTGACGAGTTTTGTCCAAAGTGGCTAAGTGATCTTGATTGAATTTGTATATGCTTTCGATTAAAATATCCAAATCATTTTCTGTTAGTTCCATTTTTATTATGTAATCTGAAAAAAAATTTTTTAAGTAGTAAAAAAAGTAAAAAAATTATTATTCTGCATATAATCCATTCACTAATTGAAAGTCTTTCATTTTGGAATCATTATATTCCGAACGTAGAATGTTAATCTTGTTTTTTTTACAATCACAACAAATATTGTTCTTTTGACAAGGACACAAAGTAAAACAAAAAATTTCGCTTTTATAATATGCATAAATCTTTTTTGAAACATCTTCTGTTAAATCCAATTTTTTTGATGCCAACATTATATTATTTTCCAATTTTTATGTAATCTAAAAAAAAAAAGTATTTTAAAATATAAGGTTTACAAAAAATTATTTTGTAGTTTCCATTTTAAATTTGTTCAGCAAATCGTTGTCGTATATATATTTATTTAATTTCATAAATATTTCTCGACAAGTGCCACATGCTAAATCACAAAATTCTAGTTTATCGCGTTCATCACATTCATGACGTTCATCACGTTCATCTCGTTTATTTCGTTCATCACGTAGAGCAGATTTACAAATATCACAATCGTTTGTAGAACGATACTTTTTTCTAATTCACCACTTGGATCAGATTTTGCAACATATTCTAAAAAATCATCAAATCGAAGATCTTTTTTGACTACTTCTGTATATAAATCAAAATCTTCCAAGGTTGATATTTTTTATTATGTAATCTGAAAAAAATACACATTTTAAAAATTCTACCAAAAAAATGATATCCAAAAATTTTTCTTAATTCAACATAAATATGACAAGCATTTAAACTACAAAATACACAATTAGGGGAACAATCACATTGAGCAAATTTACATAGAGCTTCATAAACAAAATTAGGTTTTTTACAAATAACTTGGAGAAATGTTTTTGTAATCCCTATTTTTTTTGCAACTTTTTTACACATTTCAGAAGCCTGTTCACTTATACACCAACCTAAAAATGACAATTCAGCCAAACTTTCTAATAAATATTCTTTTACATTTTGAAAAGTTTTTTTTTCTGAATATTTGTCAACTCGTAGTTTTTCCGGTTTGATTTGACGCATATGTTTTACATAATCATCAAATTCTTCTAGAGACATTTCTTAACGATGAAAATCTTCCAAACAGCCCAATTTTGATAAATCTCTACAAACTCTATTGTAAATATCATCTCCCAGTACATCAAGACCCATGTTTACGATTTTATCATCGACAATCTAAAAGAATTCTTTAGGATCCAAATAAGTTAGTTTTGTAAAATCTTTACAAACTGTATTGTAAATATCAATATTTTCAAATTTATCATTAGAATACAAAAGCTTCCATCTTCATTTTTAACAATTTCACCTTCGAAAATCACATCCATTTTTTATTATGTAACCTAAAAAACTTACAAAAAAATATTTACAAAAAAAAATTTATAATAAAGTATAATTTTCAAATTTTTCAAGTACAGTTTCTTTAATATTTTCTTCATGAATATAACGTTGAACGAAATCATATGTTCCTTTGCAAGATTCGCAAAGACTAAATCCAGTACAAGATTTTTTCGGACAAGATTCTGCTTTTTCCAGTAACCTTCCTATTGTTTGGCTTTGATCATGAATCAAAGTTAATTAATAGGAAGCAGCTGTTTTTAATAAAAGTTGAGTGATTAGATTTTCAACATGGTTTTTAAAAGACATTTTTATTATGTAACCTAAAAAAATACAATAAAGAATGAAATTATAAAATTTTTTTCTTTGGTTCGTTCATTAATAACTAAATAATAAAAATAATAATAGTTCTATATAACGAGATGAGGTTACAGCCGGTGTCATAAAACTATTGGTGGCTCGTACTGTTATTTTTACCACATTTTTAATTATGTAATCTAAAGAAAAGTACAAATAAATTTAATCAAAAAAAGTACTCAAATATTCCATTGTTTTTAAAAATGAACTCTGTAATTCCTCACGAACAAATAATATTTTTTCAATTTCACTCTTCAAATAAAAATATTTCATTATTTCTCTATTAAATTGAGGAACATGTTTTTCAATAAAATCGAACATGACTTTGTCTCTCATTATCAGTTTTTCTTTCTTATATTATATCTTTTTTTTCAAATATTCGATATCTTCTTTATTTTTAGTGAATAATTTGTATAGAGCTTGAATATAAATTTGTAAAGTTTTTAATCTTTCTTTAAAACCATCTTTCTCAGCATCTTTTCGAATTAATTTATTCATTTCCTCATTAGCTCTTTTTACTTCATTTCCATTCGTATCCAAACTTTTATTAAAATGAACAGCATAACTACCATATTTAATAAAATATTTTATTTTTCGATATTCATAAGCAATACCGGCATTACATTTATCGAGCTTCAAGTAAATATTCGAAATATACTTTCCATGTTTGTGAAGAAACTCCATTTTTTTTTAATTAGTTAACCTAAAAAATACAAAAAAATTTAAAGTACAAAAACTTTAAAAAAAAATGTTACTCATTAAGAATATTTATATAAGTAGTGATAAAATAGTTTCTAATTGTTTTTTTTAACAAAAATCTTTCTTCGTGTTTCGAAATATAATGAAAATCTTTTATGTCCACGTTTGTTTTTATAAAGGATTACATGACTTCATCTCTTCTCTAAAATTCCTCTTTTTCTTTTGTTACGATAAACTCATCTTCTTCAATTGCAATATTGCAAATGACAATCATGAGATTTAACAATTCTATTAAAAAATTACGTAGATTTAGATGATTTTTTATCGACTCGTTACTTTTATTTATAATTTCTGTTATTTTTTCAAACTCTCCCAATATTCCATCTTGATGATCATCTTTGGTTAAAAATTCTTCAATGATAACAAAATGAAAATAAAAAACAGGCGATAATATATCCAAATATTGCCACAACTCGTGTTCAGAATGATGTAGTTTGCAATGTTTGTTAAAACATTGATTGCGATCTTCAGACCAATTTTCATTATTCATTTTTTTAATTAGTTGTCTAAAAAAATTACAATAAAAAATTAAATAAACAAAACACAATCATGAAAATTAATAGCTGTTAATATTGTTCTTCTTAATAAACGTTGAAAATAGGCTCTCAAAAATATTCTGCAATCTAAAAAATTTTTATCGTTTGGTGTTATAATAACACCATTTTTTTGATAACGATAAAACAAATTGACAGATTTATTGCTCTCTCTAAACATTTCCATAAGAACTTTCAAATACATGTTGTGTATTTAATTATCATCCCTAACATAAGACAATAAACCAGTATCTATATCTCGAACGCAATTTCTCATTTCTTTTAATTCTTCTTCATTGATTGCTAACAATTGAGCTCCATCAACAATTTGTAAAAACCTCAACATGTCTTGAAACATATTATACATAGCATTGCTCTCTCGTTTAATCAAATCCCAAATATTTATTTCCATGTTTTATTAGTTAATCTGAAAAAAATTAAACAGATAATTGACTAAAATTACAGTCTAAATTGTGATTACATTCAATATGTTTATAACTCAAAGTTAACAAATCTGAAAAGTTTTCTGCAAACGTTTGTATACTAAATATATAATTATAAATAAAACTATTCTTTTCCATTTCATTCATGCCGTCCATCACAATTTTTTCTATAGAATCCATCACAATTTTTTCTTTATCACAACAAGCAAGCTGAATTTGAGAAAAAATATCCAAATAGCATTCTAGTTTATTTATAGACATAACTTGAATTGTTTGATAGTTTTCAACATAACCCAATATACTTTATAAAAGAACATATTGTTCTTCATCGTGTTGTAAAATAGTATCCCAAGCAAGTTTTGAAGACCAACAATCCATCTTTATTAATTTTCTAAAAAAAAAATTTACAACAAGTATAACAAAAACATTCAAAAAAATTACTTAATTTTACATTTGATATACAAATTATTTTCAAATGAATAATCGTTAATCTCTGCTTTTTTTATAAAGTTACAATATCCATAACCAACATTTTCTTGATCTTTGACTGGTCATTGAAAAGACACATTGTTATCAGTAATAAAACTTTTTTCATTTGTTTGCCATTAGGTCGACATAGTTTAAATGTAATGACGTGATTTATAAAAGGCCCTTTTAATATAGCATTAAATATAAAGTGTAGAACGCATCATTATATATAATCCAATTTCTTCTTCCTCATGAGTATCATATTTCATACTGATATTCATTTTTATTAAAAATTAATAATTTTTAAAATAAAAGGGTACATTAAAATAAGCTTTGCTTTCATTTTTTAATTGATCTTTAAAATTTTCAAAAATAAATATTTTAGAACCGTGTCCATTATTATTGTGAATTTCTTTTAAAATGGATAGACGAAAATCTAAATTCTTTATTTTCTCATTAAATAATCCATTAAATAAAATACTCGGATTGTCAGTGTAAATGGTAAATCAAGGTCTGTCAGCCATAATTTTTACTAAAAAAAAAAAAAAAAAATTATAAAAAAATTATTACACAAAAAATTATTTTCCAGTGGAACCAAAACCACCCTTTCTTTCTACGTCTTTAATCATTGACATTTTTACTTCACGACAAAAACATCCATCGATTTCTATTACAGTTTTTATAGCTTTAAACATTTTCACAAATCTCATCTGAGCAACAGCATCTCCACGTTTAATAATATAATTTTCTTCGGAAAGATTCATCAATAGGACTTTAATTTCGTCTCCATATTCTGCGTCTATTATTCTTGGAGCATTCAACACCACAACACCATATTTGTAAGCCATACCTGATTTTGAAATACATGTCCTGCTAAATTAGAATCTATTTCATCAATATACACTCCAGTATTTACTAAAACACGTTGTTGTGGTTGTATATAATCCTTTGTGCTTCTTAGATCAAAACAAGCACTCTCTTTTGTTTCATGAAAAGACCCTTCTTGACTATCTCTTATTTTAATCATCTAAAAAAAAATCTAAATACATACATTGTGCTTTTTTTCTAAGGAATAAACAACATGTTGTCTTTTTTTTTATGAGAAGCAATACAATTTTTACAAAAATTTAATTTACAAAAAAAACAATGAAAACAAAACAAATATATTTTTTCACAAAGTTCACAATGACCAAACCAATAATAATAAACTTCAAATTGTTCTAAACCGTTTTTGTTTAATGGTCTATTAAAACTTCAATAATATAAGGTAAAAAAGGTACACCAGTATTAAACTCAGTATCTATCCACATATTTAAAAATAAATCGTCTATTTTTTTACTAATTTTCAATCGTAATCTTCCACAACTAAAGACTTTTCTAATTGAAAACTATCATCAAAATGTTTGTAATTTAATTTTACAATTTCCAGTTTTGTTCTTTCATAATAACTATTTTCTTCCTTTTCCATTTTTTTGCAATCTAAACACATTTTTATATTTCGCTGTCTTACCCAGAAGATGATTTAAACAATTTTTTTTCCCCCTTTTTTGTATAAAATTTAAGTCATAACAACATCATCTCTATCATTAAAATAGAATTAAAGTGACAAAGTACAAAGTTTGAAATACATCACACCACACTTTTGAACTTTAGACTCTTCATCAGTAATTAACATTTTTTAAAAAAAAACTTGTTTAGTACTTGTTTTTTTAATCTTAAATTTAAAAAACACATTATTAGTAACTTCGCTTTTAGATATTTTAAATTTGTTGTCGTCTTATGTTAATTTCAGTTCAGATCTGAATAAATAATTTGTTTTGTTGAGATCGCTCATATCTCTGTACTTCCTCGGTAGTAATATTTCACAACCCTCAATTTTTGGTTTGTAAATCAATTCTTTGTTAACATAGTTAAATTGAGCCAGTGGTTTTCAACTCAAACAGTAGAAAAGGAGTTCATTTTCATTTGAAAATTTATTCAAAACACAACTAAAAAATGGCAGAGTTTGAAACTGTTCACTGCAACGATAACACCTATGTCAAATTTGCAGATTTAGCTGCTGCTACTTTGTGGCTTATTGAATTTAAAGAAGAAAAAATGTAAAAGATAAACAGTATTCAACTGTTCCTCTCAAACCATTGGCACAATTTAACTATGTTAACAAAGAATCGATTTACAAACCAAAAAATGAGGGTTGGGAAGTATTACTACCGTGGAAGTACAGAGATATGTGCGATCTCAACAAAACAAATTATTTATTCAGATCTGAACTGAAATTAACATAAGACGACAACAAATTTAAAATATCTAAAGGCGAAGTTACTAATAATGTGGTTTTTAAATTTAATCATAACAAAACGACCAAAAAAGTATTGGAAAGTTTGATGGATAGTATGCAAACAGCTCAAAACAAAACCTATATGACAGTGGCTTACCCTAAAACACACATATTAAAATTAGTCGAGTTTAACAGTTTTGGTATACGTTTAGCAAAAGAAGATGATGAGATTCATGTTACAGAGTACGAAAGATTGTTGGCTGCAGAACCGTCTTTCCACAACACGATGATTAAAAATGGTGTTCCTAGAAATTATAATCAAAATTTGAAGAAAGCTTGTGCCGAGTTTGCTGAAAGCGAAGCTAAAAAAGCCAAATTCGAACCAGAAGTACCAGAAGTACCAGAAGAAGACGAAGAATAATTTTTTTTGTAATTTTTTTAAATTGAATTAAAAAAACATGTTTTATTAATAAAAAACTTGTTTTTTCTTAGCTATTTTTCTATAAAAAGGGTAAAAAATAAATTCTACTTCATTTTTGAAAAAGAAAATGACTAGCAAACAACTCGACGAAAGTCTCATCAAAGCTGTTTAACTTTTTTATCCAGATAATGAATTACATCCTATGTTGTTTGAATTTTACTATTTAAATAACACATATGAAGAATGGCAAGAAATTATATTTACTTATTTAAAAATATTTAACTTGGAGTTGAACTTGGAAGAAAAAAAATACAATGATTTGTATTATATATTTATAGCTAAAGAATATGAAAACTGTCTTCATTTGTTTGAAAAACCTTCTCGTCGTTATATGAATTTTGCAGAACAATCGCCTTTCGGGAAAACGACCATGTTTGAAGTATATCGCATGATAAACGACGATTTTTTAAATATAACCAAAACAACAGTAGAAAAACAACATGAAGAATTAAAAAGAAAACTACAAGAGTTTATTAAAGTATATAAACTTTATTACAAATCAAAAAACATGGAAAAGAAATGCACTTCATGGAAAAGCAAACTTAAACAGTCTTTTAAGTATTATTTTTTGTTTCCTTATCTTTCTAACAAATGGGAGTATGATAACTTGAAGAAAAATTGTAAAATATTAAAAAACATTTATCCTGCTTGTATGGACCAAATGCCTTGCTTTTCGTTCAACGATAAAGTTTTTCATAATGCCTATTACACCATTTATACACCTGCTCCTATTTATGAATATTTCATAGAAAAAAAATTACACCAAAAGGAGATAAAGTTTACATTTATAAAGTCTTTAAACTTTGTAATTTTCACGAAAAAAGTTTAATAGAAATGTTCCCTACAGCTCAATGGTTTTTTTCTTTAAAAGAAACTTTAACATTTCAATGGTACTATACAGAAAAGAAGACGATGTTTATAATTACAATACTAACGAAATAGTATCGAAACAACCTATACACAAAAACACTAATTATACCAAATATTATGTGACTGCGAAAGAAGGATTATAAACAAGACATTTTTTTTTTTTTTCTATATCAAAAAGTTGATATACAAGTTTGGTTTATTTTAAATATATATCAAAACATTCGCAAGTGTCTTTTTTTAATACGTATACGCAACGAATATTGTCTTTTATAAATCGAATAAAACTTTCGTATTCACCAACACTAAATTCTGTATATTCTTGTACGTTTCCAGCTTTAATAAAACCGTTCACAAAATCTTCTAAATAATATGCAAACATAAATGTTTCATATTTTGGGCAATGTTCGTGGGTATGTTTTTTCGTATAGCTATATTGATAATGTTCTAAACATAAACTTTCAAAGTTAAAATAACTAGGTAGTTTACACAATTTTGGAAACAATAATCTATTTAAATCAAATGTATATATTTTTTGCTCTTTTATTGTAGTCAACACATCTTTCTCCATGTTCCCACCTTTATAAAATACGAGATTATATTCGAATTTTGAAAATATTGATTTTAATTAATCTACAACAGAGCAACAAAATATGATTTCGCCAGTATATTTAAAAGTAGGATAGTACTCTAGCCCATGAAAATTCTTTAAACAGTATAAAAAAACATTTTTATCCTTTTCTTGGAAGTTTTCGAACTTTTCGCACGGTATAATTTGTGTGTCATAAAATTTTTTATCACAGATTGATCTTGAACATAGTTCTCTAACACAATTTTTTCCGCCACTTATGTTGTTCACTGTTGCTTATAAACTCAAAATCTAACAATCACAACTAATAAAATATGCTTTTTATCGCAAAAGAAGCGTATTCTTTTAATAAAATGAATAACAAAGTATAAAAAATATGTAAAAATTTTTAAAAAAATTTTTACATATTTTTTTTATTTAACATGAATCGCGTTGATAGCATCATTAAAAAAATTCACAACAATTGCGCAGTGTACGCGCTTGGTGAAATGTCTCAAAGATACAAACATTATGAACACAAGTCAGGAAACTCTTTACCTTCATCTGATCGCGTATAAGAAGAACATTTTACAGATAAAAATTATTTGATTTTTTACAAAATGTACTCGATTCTAAAAGGATGACATTGAATTGTTACAGTATTGAAAAATGTTCGAAAAACAGTCAATTTAATAATTTACTTGAAAATCCTCAACTTTGTCCTATTCATCTCAACCACTTTGATGATTTGAAAGAACAACTCGGCGATAACTATATAGCTGAACTTTATAAAGCTAAGTTTATTCTTTTGCTACTAGACAGAGATATCAAACCTACTATGGATCAAACTGATGGTGATCAAACAGACAGTTTTGTGGATACGTTTACTACAAAAGTAATACCTACCGTCTCTTCTTTGATAGAAAAACTAGATAGAGCTTTAAAAAAGATATCTGTTAAAAGAAACATTGAAGGAATTATAAAGGAAGGAACCAGCTATAAAAAAACTTTATTTGTTATTTGAACACGCTATTGTAACACTATTTATTACGAGTTTTTTTAATTTAGAAAATGAAGAAGAATAAAATGGCTACTAATTAATCTTTGTCTCGTTTTTTTAAAAATTCAGAATTTAAAATTTATTTTATAGGAGTTAATGCTTTTGACGAGCTAAGTCAAACAAAAACTCATATTTATATTATTAATCAAATGAAAAAAAAATGGCTCCTTTATCATTTACAACAATGAAACCACAAAAGAAGCATGCCAACATTGGAGAGTGTTGATGAAAATAGACAAGGGTCATTTTTTTTGTTTTGCTAGTTTAGGAGGAGAAAGTATATTGCAACAAATTCCGAAACATTTAAGATTTATTAAATATTTGTTTGAAGCAGTAGAAGAAGTCAATAGCAATATACAAAGCAACACTATTAACATTAACTACAACGAAATTGAAATTAATTCTTATATACGACAATCCAATCATTTTCCTACAGAATGGACAGCAGAGAATCGCGAATTTTATTGATTTACCAAATTTGTTTTAAAATGTAGCGAAATCACTGGCAATCAAAACGTATGTTTTTCATACAACAAATTTCCTTTTCAATGGAATGATAGTAGTTTATGTGGCGCATTTGCCGCTTACTTTGTAGCTCTAGTCTTTCGCAGTGAAAATGTATTATATACTGACCAAATTTATTTACCTTCGTTGTGCAGACTGTTAAACCATTATTTTACGACGTAACAAATCTTCATGCTTCTGCACAAGTTCAACTAAATCTTTATTCATTTTTTCAATTTGTTAAAAAAAAACTCTTTCAAACTAAGACTGCCTAACAACTGTTTGAAAAAGATATGCAATTGCATTTATATACAAAACAGGAAAATCTGGAACGCTATCTATTGTCTATGAAAACAAAACAAATTCCTTTGCATTATGATATTTATGAAAAACAAATATTGGCATAAAATGCTATTAAAAGATTTTTAAAAGATGCGGGACTCCTAAGAATAAACTATGAAGCTACATGGGTTAAATTATCTATATTGGATATTCAAGCTATTCCATCTGTGATGAACGAGGAAAATATTTATTACATGATCCAAAATGAAATGGATAGGATTTATGCAAACAATTACACACAATTAAAGACTGCCAATCAACTTTTAGATGGTCCCATTGATGATGTCATGACTAAAAAAGAAATAAAAAGGCAGATAGCTCTGAATTTAATATAAACAAACATGAAGAGAACAGCGCACACACTACTCGAAGAGGTGGTAGATGAAAAACGTGTTACTTGTAATGGTTATAGTGAACTTTTTTTCCTCGTTTTAAAAGAAAAAAAAAATAACGCATTTTTAAAAGATTGTAGTATACTCCAGCTAAACAACAAAATGTGGATTTATAACGAGATTACAATAAGAAGCGCAAATATACATCTTCACAAGACGTGCTGCTTGACTTGCAAGGGAAAAAAAATAATCACCATCAAACGTTATAAAAAGAAAAAAGAAGAAGAATAACAAAACAATATTTTGTTTGTATATATTTATTCTTTAAATGAAATATTGTAATATTTTTACAACTGTTTTTTAATATACTTCAAACACTTTATCCGGAGGCATATAAAGGATGGCGGGTTTTGTAACAACAGGAACAGGAGCAGTTTTTGTTTTTTTGCCTTTCCACGCTTTTTTTATACCGTATAACAGCGAACCCACTTGCAATGCGTTGGTTACATTTTGAGGGGTTATAAAATCAGCTAATCCTCTTCCTCGTCGGACTCTTCCTCGCTTACGCAACTTAGACCTTCCTTGCTTAGATCTATAATGTCTCTTCTGCCTTTTTCGTCGATAAGCCATTCTTCTTGAGAATCGATAACATACAATAAACAGTTTTTCAAAGGAGTTTCAAAAGAATGTTCTTTTCCATCTTTATATATAAACACAATATTGAGTTTATCATTGAGAAGAGTTACATTAATAATTTGTCCCTGTTTTAAACGAAGTGACAATGAAAAGTTTCCCTTTGCTTTACTATTCGCTTTAAATAGCGAAATATAAAAATCTTCTAATTGTGGAAACGGAAAACAAATCTCTGCATATATTTCAAAACTCATTTTTTATGTCTGCTTCTTCGAGTAGCTAAATGTTAAATGACTCTTTAATAGTATTTACAAAGTCTTCATATAGCATTTCAAGTTTATGGTTGATTTTATCATAAATAAAATCAATATGAGCATTTTCGTTAGAGCGAGTGACTTTTATTTCAGCTATTCCATCCAAACAAAATACTAATTTAATATTACCCTGGACTTGTTTTAAACTGTCATTTACTTTAAACTTGGAAGCGTCTACATTCATAATAGATTTATAAAATTCGTTTAAACAAGTTTTAAACTCCATTTTTTTTTATATATTTCAAATGAATTTTTTTTAATTCAAATGAATTTTTTTTATTTCAAATGAATTTTTTTTATTTCAAGAAAAAAAAACTAAATTTATAGTCTTTTTTTTTTTAAAAACAACAGATAAAACACCATTAAATATTTTTTTTTTATCAATATATTTTCGGTATTTTATTACCGACATAAAACACACCGTCGTTTATATGAGATATACAATACAATTTATTTACAATGTCAAAATCCAAAACAAATCCGCCTAAAAACGTAGATGTTTTTGTGTGACCACTATCTTTGTTTTCACTTACAATTTCAGCAATACCGTTTTCATATTCGTAAGTTAAAATATATTCTCCTCGCGAGCTCGCATCTGTTCCTAAATTTTTTAACTTATCGTTTTTTTTTTTCAAGTCTTTAATCAACCACAAAATTTCCTTAGAATTTTCTTAAACATCTTGTCGAAATTTTTGAACAAAACATTTTTCACAATACTTTTGTATATGCGTCTTTCTTTTTGCATGTTTACACACTCGTGTTTAATTCATTTTTGTAAATAAACGTTTTACAGAGTTGAACTTTTTATAGTTGTTTTTAATCCGATTAAATTATAGTTTTAAATAAATCGCCAATTAAAGGAATACCTCCTAATAGGTTACCAAGGAAACCTTTACCACGTTTTCTAAGAATACGTTTTCGCCCTTTACCAATTAAAGAATGATGAGATCTAGGATGAGGTCTCGATTTTCGGTAAACAAAAATATATCTTTTAGCAGACCTACGACCTCTATGTCTTCTATGTCTAATTTTTTTTTAAAAAAAAATATGTCTTTGTTTAACACAAAACTCTTTATTATTTATAGTGTTAGTTGTTTTTTTTCGGTTTTTTTCAATAACACAACAGTATTTTTCTACAAATTTAACAGTTTCTCTTTTTTTCAATGACCACCTAATTGTGCAATAGATTTTCATATATTTCCATAAGGTAATTTACCATAAAGATCTGCTACAGGTCCTCTTCCGCGTTTTTTTCTTTCTTTTCCTTTTTTTGTTTTTTTACGATAATACCTTTTTTTATAATATTTCATTTCTTTGTTTATTGCGATCCACTTTTGTTAAAACAAAACGATATATTGGTTTTCCTACTCGATCCATTTCACAATTTTGTTAATTATTTATATACATGCTTTTTGTTTTTCGATAACACATCAGTGCTTTTCTACAGTATTGACGCTTTATTTTTATCAAATTTTTCTTAGCTCTTCTACGTCTAAGAGCTCTTAGTTCTGTATTATTAGGATCGGTTAACTCGTTTTCATCAAATGGGGTCCTATCAAAAAATTCAAAAAAAGTATCTCTATGAAAAGGCCATTTTCCATCTACTGTGTATTTAGGTAATTTAGATGTATATTTGGATCTTAAATTACTTTTATATGTAGGTCTTGAAAACAAATTCCGTCTTACAATCATACGCAAAAAATCGACATCATCTGCAGCCATTTTGACTTTTTTGACTTTAACTTTTTGACTTTAACTTTTGACTTTAACTTTTTTTGTGACTTTAACTTTTTTATTGACTTGATTTTTTTTTTTGACCTTTACTTTTTTTATATCCTTTTTTTTACAAGATAAAAAACATGGTGTTACCCTGACACTACCTTACTTATTCTGTCTTCGCCTGCTTACTTACACACTCGTACGCTCACTCGTTCTCACATCACTAAGTCTTTCGATTTAGTGTTTTTCACTCCACAAACTCACTAATTCTTTCGAGTTAGTGTTTAACATTGAACTTTCTATACTTTCTAGACAGACTCACTAATTCTTGCGAGTTAGTGTTTAACATTGAACTTTCTAAACTTTCTACTACCTTCAACGAGAATCGAACCCTCAACGGTCTAATGGCATGGCGTTTCAAACATAGTGCAGCGAGCGACTCAAAACTCCATGGTTCATGGAGTTTTGAATTTATTAAAATTAATATTTTAACACTTATCGCAGAGTTTTTTTCTTTGTAGAATTTTTAAAAAGTTGTTTACTCCGTATTTTTAATCTCTTTAATCTTCTTCATAAAAGCGTTGTTAAAACTTTCTAAATTTAACTAGCATGACACCGCATTTTCTTTTCATTGCATAAAGTTACATCACTTTGTCTTTTATTTCGCATTAATCTGTAGAGATTAAATTTTATACATAAAAAGCGTGTTTTTAGTTAACAAAATCAAATGGCTCGAACAAGAATTCTAAATCAGACGACGAACATGGAAAAACAAATAAACGAACAAGAATTGGACTTTAAAGTCGTTTTGACTCAAGATATTATCATAATCGAAGATAACAAAATTATAATTGAAAAAAAAAAAGATGAAATAGATTTTGTTGTAGAAAAAGATACGGTTGTTGTAGAAAAAGATACGACAAAAAAAGATAAAAAAAAGTAAGTTATTTTTATTAAATAAAAAAAATTTAGAAAATAAAAAGAACAGTTTTCTTACGAAGTCTTTTTTTATAATTAAGAGAAAGAGCAAATCGTACAAGCGACGAAACGCAAAAAGAAAAATTAAATATTTAAAAAATAAAATAATATCTATTAAATCTCTATTATAATTTTTTTACAATAAATTATTTTTTCTATTTTTACGTCTGATATTTGCTTCTTTTAATTGATGTTTAATATCGACGTATGATTCAGCAGTATGAATCCAGCGTTTTATTCTTTTACCAACTCTCCCAAGTTTACGGTTTGTTTTATTCTCTTTATATCTATTATTTGTTCTTCGTAAACAAGATAATATTCTTTTACAATTGCTCGGTTAATACTGACTTTCAGTCTGTGTCGATGTTGAACTTTGTTTTGTACTTGTTTGTGTTTGAACTGCTTTTTTTGTTCTAGGAACTGTTGTTTTTGTACGTGCCATATTGACAGTGTCTAACGATCTAGGAGTATACCTTGTTTTAGGCATTTTATAAAAAAATCATATTTTTTATTTATAACTATTTTTTTTATTACAAAAACAACATGGTTTTTTTTATATTAATGTATATTTTTTTTTAGTTAAAAAAAATGGAGTATATTTCGAATAACAAAACAAAATATGTATTAGAAAAAGAAAACACTCCTGTATTTCCGAAACTGTATATTGTTAAAAAAGAAAAGAAAATACCCTTAGCACAAGTAAAACCACACAACCGTACTGCACGTGCTGAATTGGATATTTTTTTCACTTTTTTTTATAAAAATTTTAATACTAATAATAACTTTATAACAATAATTTTTTTCTTTTAGATAAACGACTAGAAGTTATCAACGATTTCGTTATAAGACTTAGAAAAAGGCAAAAACTCGAGGAATCGCATTCTCGTAAGGTTAACTTTACTGCTTTTTTATTAATAAAATAAATATTTTTTTTAAAAAAATTTTTATTTTTTAGAAACGCAATATACAGAAAGCGAAATTTTAGGAATTTTTTGTATATTTTTTGAATATTTTTTCTAGAAAAATAAGTTTATAAGTGTCTTTTTTTATTTTTGTTTTTTTTGTTTATTTTGTTTATATTTCTATTTTTATATATACAAAATATTTAGTATTTTTTATAATATATCTTAGAAAAAAATGATGAAAATAATAATAAATACCATAGCAAAGAATTTCACACCCATTGAAAGCAATTAGCAATATATTTAAATTTTAAAATAAACGAAATTAATGAAGTCGATGCAAATTATAAGAAAAACTTTGATAAAATAAAATTTTTTTTAATTATTTACATTACACACCACAAAGACAAAAAAAGAGCAATTAAACATTTATATTATATTTTAACAAGGTGGCAAAATGAAACCAGCAACCAAGAACTTTTATTAAATTTATTACAATGTAAATTAGTTGTAATAAATTATTAATATTTTTTGTAATATTTTTTAGCAAAATTAAAAAAAATGAATATTACACGAATGAAGCTCAAAATCACAAAAGATTTCAAAAGTCAATGGGAAACAGTAGCAGAATATTTAGAGTATAAAAAAATGATATAGAAATGATTCGTCATGATTGTTATTCTACCGAGGACAAAATGTATCGAGTATTAACGTTATTGTTTCAAAAACATTATTCAGAAATGGACGCAGTAAAAGCTCTACACGATATGTTTTGGTATTGGTTATTGGACCTGTCGACTGCCAATCAAAAAAATCAAGAACTTTTAATTAATATAAATGAAAGCATGAAAATGTTACAGAACTTTATAATACAATAATTTTTTTTGTAATTATTTTTAATTTTTAGCAAACTAATATATTAAAAAAAAATGAAACTATACATCAAAAAGTGCGGATGGTAAGAATATTACCTTTTAATTTTTTTGATTGTTTTTTATATTTTTTTTATACATTTTATTTCTCTTATTTATGCTGAATATATCAACAAATGAAGTATTTGTTACCACGACTTGTTACTAACAGACCAAGAAGAAAACGAATGGGAAGAAATAATGGAATTGGAAGAAATGACAGAGGAAGAATACGAAATTTATTTAGAACAATTACTAGCAGAAGATATAGAAGAAATGGATTATATTGAAGAACTGAAAAAAAATGATAGAAGAAGTAGAAAAAGAAGTAGATCAAATAGAAAAAGAAATTCACGAAATTATGAATGAAATTGACTTGGACAAAGACTTGGAACAATATATCATTGAAGTTATGAACATAATGGATAATCTCCCCGAATTAAATTTGTAATTATTTTTTTTGTAAATATATCTTTTTTTTTAGCAACTTAAAAAAATGAATAATAATGATGATAATTACAGCAACATGTATCCTGGTTTTTTTGATGTTTGTGAAGATAAAGAAAATAAAGAAATAGAAAATATCTCTTTTAAAGACAGTCAAATCATCAAACTCGATCAAATAAATCTCAGACTACTATCTGATGAACTTAATATTCTCAACCTATTTACACACTAGAAGGTTATCATTATCGTATGAAAATATATACGCGAAGTACAAACGTAAACAATGTAGCCATTTACTTCCAGCTCGTGCGAGGAGACTTTGATGACGCTTTAAAATGGCCTTTTACCAAAAAAGTGAATTGCAGTCTAAAAAATAACGATAATTTTTTTGCTCACACTATTACGAGTGATAACTATCTTCGAAGTTTAAACGCGAGTTCTTTTGATAAACCTACCGAAGAATACAATGTGGCTGTTGGTTTCCCTAATTTTATTTCACACGAAGAACTAAAACAATTTATTATTAATAACAATTTATTTATCACGATTACTATTCAATAATATATTTTGTATGTATTCATAATTTTTATCTCAATTTTTTTAGATTAACTAATAAAAAAAAATGAATTTAATAGAAATATTTAGACAAATCAGTCTTGAACTAACTATTGCCAATGTGAAAAGTATCAGATTCATGCTCAGAATACCAAAAGGAATCAAAGAAACTTTAAAAAATGGATTGGAAATCATAGAGTACTTCAAAGATAACATTATACAAGACGAACAAGGACATATTTACGAATCATTAGAAAGCAAATGGCAATATTTACTTGTTTTGTGTAAAGCTATCCATCGATTAGACATTGTATATAAATATAAAAATAAAATACCGCAACTACCTACTTATGAAGAAAACGTAGTTAAAAATCTACCACCTGTTTACTCTCCACCGAACGCAGTATATCCAAGCGCCGTCATTGAACTCAAGCAAGAAGAACTTTTGAATTTTTATAACCCTTTACCTGAACCAGCTGAAGCACCTAAATGTGCCCTAAAACCTGACTTCCTCTAAAAACTTTTTTTTGGGAAACAATTTTTTTATTGTATTAAATATTTGTAATTTTTTTTTAGATAACTAATAAAAAATAATGGTCAGAAACTGGGGCAATATTGCCGACATACTTAATAAAGAACTTAGTTCATTTCACAACTTTCTGCATAGGCGTGAAAAACAAATGGAACGAAATAAAAAAGTCAAAAAGTTGGACAAAAAAACGAAGGAACGTTGCGTTTATTTGGAAAACATTTATTCTCACATTAAAAACTTTAAGGACGAAACACGAATTTGGTTTGAACCACGCGAACGAAATTTTTCTTATTATGCTTTTCATTACGACAATAAAAGGTTGGATATCACCAATAAATTTACCTTTGAAAATCAATCAAAACTCACCCTGAAAGATTTATGTAAAAGAATTTTGGCACATCAACGAATTCGTTTTGAGTTTAAACAATTACAAAATAAAATCATTTCTGTATTCGATAAAACCAAACTACCACTCTCCAAATGGAAAAAAAAGATGATATTAGATTATTGTTTTACAGCTTTCATAAACACATTTTTTTCGAATGGAATGTCAAAAAAATAGAAACATTTATTATTTTTTTATCTTCAAAGACGTTATCTTTACAATTTATTTCATTTACTTTTACAGAAATATCATATTTTGCTAACCCACATAAACAACTAGAAATAAATTTAATGAAAACATTATATCATTTAATAATGGAATATATATACTGGGCCAAACAACAATATTTTTATACTACTGAGCCTTGTTTTATTCATGTTAATCTTGTAAAACAATTTTTTTAATTGTTTTTTTCAGACAACTAATAAAATGCAAAATTACAAAAGAAGCAAAGACCATTATGCATACGACATCATCCAAATTATCAGTTGATTTATAATTAAATCAAAAATTAACATTGATTGAAACATAAAACCGTTAAAAGAATTATGTAAAAAAAAATTAGCTATTAGAAGAATTTCAATTGAATTGAAATTATTAAAAGATCGGCTTGGATTTTTATATTGTCGTCATCCTAAAAACAGTTCTAATGATTTTTTTTATACTAGTGATGAATTTTTAAAAGAACTTGCCAAACTAATACCAATTAAATACTAAGATTCAGAATATATTATTTGGGATCAATCCTTTTACAAATCAACTGAGATTGGACCTCGTTTTTTATATAGAAAACATTTAGAATTTTTTTCAATCAAGCTTTTTTTATTTATATAAGCATTGAAATATTTAACTCACATTATATTCAACCTTTTTTAAACAATACACAATATGAACATTTTTATATTTTATTAAAAAATTATATTCATTGGGCTTTACAACAATATTATTTTATTTCTACAGATCAATTTGTACATAGAAATGATGTTATTTTATATTTATAGCTAAAAAAATAATGAATAAAACAACATATGGTTATTCCATAAAAAAGCAAACAAAAAAGTTCGAAACCAAATGAAAGGTACATTTTTTCTTTTTTTCTTTTTTTTATTTAAAATATAAAAACTTTTTATTCAACCTATTTTTTTTCTCTATTTTTAGCAATGTACCCTTATTTTTTCGAAATGAAGAAACAAGCGTTGATGAACTCGCGCTTATTAAATGAACGCTACTTCTGTATTAAGAAATGTGACAATTGCCAAGCATGCTACCTCCAAAAACAATAACTTTTTGTATTTTTTTTTTTTAGAAATATATATTTTTTTATTACATTTTTTTGTCTTTTTTTTATTCCTTATTTTTTATCGCTTTTTTATTCCTATTTTTATACAACTTTATACGAATATTCTTTTTTTTTTTATATAAAAAAAATAAATAATAATAACAACGACAACTGGGAGTTGGAATTCGACGCTCCATCTTACGAATTAAAACCAGCTCAATTAAAATTAAAAAGACCTCTCCGAGGCTTGAACTTTAAAAAATGTTTAAAACTAGAACTAAAAAATACAATAAAAGAAAAAAAAGTAGTAGAAGAGTGGATATGCAATGCTCCAGAACTAAAAAATACAATAAAAGAAAAAAAAGTAGTAGAAGAAGAGTGGATATGCGATGCTCCACCATTTGAATTAAATTGTGAATTTTTATACGAATAAATTTATTTGTTTTTTAATTGCCTATTTTTAATTGTGACACTTTTTTGTATGAATAATTTTTTTTTTACACCTGATCCTCTATTCTATCTGCGCATGCGTATTACGCAATTCTTTTTTGCTCGGGCCGTTTCTCGGGACCTTTTTTGCTCAGGCCGTTTCTCGCCCGTTTTCTCGTTTTCTCGGCCGTTTTCTCGTTTTTTGCTGCCGTTTTCCGGCCGTTTTCTTGGCGTCTTAAATGAGACAGATTTTTGTCACATTATATATCATCATACACGCACTAGGGGTCGAAGATCGATTAAAGGCCTAAAAATAAAGTTTGAGATTTGTGTATCACTTTTAAAACTTTATTAAATAGGAAAAAAAACTTAAGAAAAAAATTAGTAACTAAGTAACTTATAAATATACGCCATGGTGATCTATACAGCAGGCTTTGCCAACGTGTAAACGGCGTATCCACGTCCCCGGCAGTACCGCGTTTAATTTGTTTCTCAGTGCAGCGGCCTTGTTTGTCAAGGTTCGTGTTTTGGAGTTAATTTGGAGTTCTTTTGTTTCTGAGGCAAGTGTGCAACCATTGTGCAACGGCTGCTCAAAGCCTTATAAGTAAAGAAAGTGATTAAGGTGATCCTTTTTTTTTTGTTTGCTGTTTAACAGTAAACAAACAACATATATATACAAGAAAAAAAAATATGTCCGTAGAAACAAAGAAGTCAGTAAAATCTTGTCAACAAACACCGTTTTTGTATATACAATAAAAAATAAAAACTGTTCTTTTTTACAATGATCTTTATAAAATAAAGAGTTAAACAGACAGGGGTTCAAAGAAGATGAAAATAACAATACGTCATCGCAATCTTTTCATAGAGGCCTTTTATACATTTTTAACAGAATAAAGATATTAAATTAAAAAACCCTAACGGGCATAAAACTGCTGCGCTAATCAGTAAATCAAAAAAGATCAAATAAAATAAATACTAAAATAGTTAAAGTTACTTGGTGATCCCTTTAGAGACAAACGATTCTCAAATTTGAAAAATTTCTTTTTTTATTAGTAACTTAAAGAAACTTAATGACTTTGCCATACATTTAAATTCTTTTTGAAAACTATTCCATAAAATTGGTCCTCGATATGCAATGCTATATTCAGCATATTTATTAAAGTTTTAAGGCAGTTTATATGAGCTAATAAAATTTGCTCTTACATAATAGTTTTCATTTATATTTATTACAAACTTGTTATTAAAGTTTGCAGGCGAGAGATTATTATTGAATCGATAAATGAAAATTAAATGCCGATATATATTTATTTTAGAAATATCCATCATTTTCATATTTTTCATTATAGGTTTAGCGTGTTCACGGTTATTTTCAGAGTAAACGATTCTGCTAGCGTGTTTTAGTAGACTATAAATTTTTTAATGTTTTGATGGTTGCTTACTCGCCCATGTTGTGTTTGCATAGCTGATAAAGCAATGATCCGTTAGTTTTATAATTAAAAACACTATTTACATACAGTCACAAGTTTATTCAAATGGGATTCATGTTTTTATATCAAGACTAGCGACGAATTGCATTTTGAAACTTATCACTATTAAACTCTAAATATCTTTTTAACAAAATAGCATAAATATCCATTCAATGAACGAATTTTTGAGTCAAACACTTTTAGTCTTATTGACTAAAAGTGTTTTATTATTCTTCAAATATGTTTATCCACTTAAAAAAATTATAAATAATTGACTTATTGATAAAACCTATTTACTTATTTATTATATTTATATATTATAATAAAGTTTTATATAACTATATATATATATATATATATATATATATATATATATATATATATATATATATATATATATATATATATATATATATATATATATATATATATATATATATATAGCGTAATCGAAAATCACTAGCTTAACTCAATCAAAAAAGTCGACAACAACTTCTTCAAAAAAGTTATCACATAGCAGTAATAATCGTAATAGTAAATGTTTATAATTCAAAGGAATTGCTTTCATGCTTTATTTTTTTATATGCACAGACATTTTTAAATCAGTTGTTACTTTGATTAAACATTGTCGACAATGTCATGATAATTCAATTAAAATCGTCGACGATTATTAATCGTCGAGGCTTAATTGTGTTACCACCAAGTAAAGTCAAAACGACAAACTGTCGAAAAAATAAAACAGTTAAAACAGAAGCATAGAAAAGACAAGAACTACAAGTGCGAGGTGAGTTAAAAATGAAAAATGAACCTCCCAGTTTAAAAGACAACTAGACAACAGCAGGTCACTACTACGCTATTTGTTAAAAATGCTGTCGTTAAAGTAGATAAACAGCAATTGAGAATAACAATTCAACACCATATAAGGACAATTTGAATCTACACAACACAAAGTGAGGCGGATTATGTTATATACGGAAAAAGTACCTAACTCTTTGATTAATGTGACTTAAATAGATATTTAGCATCAAAATAAGAGTTTTTTGGTTCATGCACTATGAACCCGTACAACGTGCAGGTTCGCGTTTAAATGCGTTTTAGAGAACTTAAACAACTGTAGCTACTATTTGTATTTAAATCTTTAGGTTTTATTAACCAAAATATATTATCATCAAATCAACGCACACACAAAGGCGTAATTCTGCGTGTCAAACGTGCACGCTAGCACGCGTAAAAACAAAAACAAAAAAATTAAATAGTAAATGTTTTTGAATTTTTAACATACTATTAAGTTAAGTACATCTGTTGGCAAAGTTTTTTCTTGATAATTTATTTGGTCTGCAAAGGAAATGCTTGATCTATAAGAGTCATAGTGTTAAGCCCATAGTAATATATTTGCTGTGCGGTGCAGAAATTTTGCATTTCTGAGCAGTTTGTTGGGACTTTATGTTGCTTCCTTAGAGTTTTGAGCGTCAGGCAAATTAATTTTGCTCTGAAAAAAAATGTTTGGAAAAAAATATCTCTAACAATCTATTTAGTTTAATTTATACATTTAATTGCTCAATTTATCACCAGAAATTAAACAAAAAGTTTTTTTGCAAGTCCGAAAACTAGTACTTCTTAAAATTTTTGTAAGAAAACTGGTTTGTGGCCTAAAAATAGCCCCGAAAAGACTTAGACCTTTTTTTTTTGGATCGGTTAACTAAACCAAGACCTTTTTTTTGGAACCGGTTAACTAAAATGAATTATTGTGGTAAGGTGAATGTACATATATATAATAAAAAACTCCTGAAAATTTCAACACAAACAGACAATCCAATCACAAAATATTTATCGCAGCGTGCAAGAAACTTAAATTTTGAGAAAAATAATAGTTTAGATTTTTAATGAAAAAAATTAAAAAATACATATATAAAGTTCAGAAAATTATTGCAAAACAATATGTCTTGAGCATTATTGAAAATATAGAAAAAAAAAAAAAGTGAAAACTTTAATATTTGAAAAACATTTAATTAAAATAGAATTATTTAATTTATAATAAAAAGATTATTTTTGAAATACAATATATTATAGCTATGTTACAAAATACAATAACTACGTTAGCATAGACTTTAAAAAAAAAAAAAAAACTAAAATCTAAAACACTCCTGCTTCATATTATCTTCACTTTCATTTACTATATCAGTAAAACCATATTGCACGAAACTGCTTTCATCTTTGTTTTATGGAGTCAAGCGACTTCTTTTCCATTAACTTTATTCATTCTTGGTATGTCTTGATACAGTACTGAGTAGCGAAAGTACTTGGTGTAACATTTAAACATTCAAGTATGTCTAATATATCAGAAATGCCATAATTATTTGAAATTACTGTTGGTGCAACACTTATTTCTAAAATGGTAACACCAACAAATACTTATTTAGGACAACACTTCATATTTTTTTAAAGATCTGCATCGCTATTTTTTCTTGATTCTAATAATGTACACACATAGCATATTTTTGAAAGAACCTGGTAGTCAATACAATTTTTTGAATCGCTAGTAAAAAAAGTGACCACACAATTAAGTATGGATGACCCCTTTTTTGCCAAGATCTATCACAGGAAACAAAAACATCAGGTACTGCTGTTTAATTAATATCAAAATCATTTTGTTGTATATTGATGTTAAAATATCAAAACTCATTTTCTGCATTTTTTTATTTTTACATCTGCTACTCTTTGATATATGATATAAATTTTATCTTGAATACCATTAAATGTTTTTATGTTCATTGTAGGAGTTGAGTTCATAAGACCACAAAACTTTTCTAAACCAAAATGACTTATGATAATGACAGATCTATAATTAACTTCAAATAGTGACATTCCAGGACCTTGCTTTTCGATCTCTTTGCTAGAATAAAAAGACTACTTTCAATTACACGCAAATATTTTTAAAAGAAACGTTTAAAAATACAGCCAATTCTTTTTTTTTCGATAAATCAGTTAAGATTTTAATCGAATTATCATGACATTGTCGACAATGTTTAATCAAAGTAACAACTGATTTAAAAATGTCTGTGCCAATAAAAAAATAAAGCATGAAGGCAATTCCTTTCAATTATCAACTTTTACTATTACTACTACTACTGCTATGTGATAACTTTTTTGAAGAAGTTGTTGTCGACTTTTTTGATTGAGTTAAGCTAGTGATTTTCGATTAAGAAGTCAAACCCTTTGTATTTCAGACTGTTGATGCGACGGAAAATTGATTTCCTCAAAATTATTTTTTATAAATATCCACCTGCTTTTCTTCCTAAACTTAAAACATATTTTTTTTTCCCATAAAAAAAACACGAGGTAAATAAAGTAAAACACAAGGCTTTTTGTTTTTCTGTAATATATGTTAACATAATAATTGTTCCTAAAAAATTATGGCTAATTCAGTAAAATAAACATGAAAAGTTACTGGCTGCAGTGTCAAAAACTAAATCAAAATCAAGAGTATATGGCGCAACACTTTAAAACACCTATTTTCTAATATGAACAACTTGTTGCTACGGGCGTTGCTATGGAAAAATCTTAACTTTATTACAAAAATACTATTTTAGAGCATTTTTAAAATCATTTGCTGTAATAATCTATAATCTAAACCTTTTCTATCTATAATCTAAATATTTGCTGTAATAATTTATAAACTAAACCTATATAATAAGAATGAAGAATGTTTGGGTTTCAAGTAACTTTTGAAGAATCGAATTTTTCAATTCTTTTTAGTATAAGACCACCTCAAAAATATTCACAAGATCATAAAATATATCAAGGACACAAAAAACAACACTGAAATATATAAAAAAAATGACACTATACAGGAAAGTTGTAAACTTTTCTAGTATAATTCATGGTCGCAATATGTTTTTAAAATACTTTTTACGCTTCATAAATTAAAAAATCATTTAATAACTGTAGGACATCAAAAGGGAAACTATAAAAATTCACCTGTAAAAATATTTTAGGTTAATTATATTAGGTAGTAGTTCATGTTTTTAAGCCAAATTATCCCGCTTTATCAAGTAAAATTTTTTTGGAAATTCTTCAATAACTAATTAATACTCGGAAACTATTAATTATAGTGCAATATAAGTATAAATTATAGCATACGTCCTATCATTTATTAGTTATTGAATGATTTCATAAAAGATACAAATGTAAAAGTCTAACTTAAAGGTTTTTACATAAAATAAAAATTTTATGTAAAACTATTAATTTTTATATTTCAGAAACCGCATCGTATGACCTTGATTTTTGCTCAAGCTGCAAACTATAATAATCACAAAATGTGTTTAATTTGTTCATGACTTTGGCTAGATTTATAAAAAAATAAAAATAAAACAAGAAAAAAAGCAAATTAAATAATAAGACGAATATACTGTTCCCACTTATTTCTCCTAATTACCTGCTTTAACACTGATCATCTGTTCAAAATAGTATATTTATTACACTAACACTTTTTTTAATATTATCAATCACTATTTTTTTCTTCGGCAATTACGGCTAAATATGTTTCACTAGTAATTAAATTTACTTGTTCTATCTGCGAACCTTATATAGATGATTCAAATGAGGAAAGAGTCGAATTAAAAAAATCCAATCTCTTTCTTTATTTAACAAAGGCATACACTATATGAAGGAAGATGGAATTATTGTTATGCATAATGAAAATCAATACCATGTTAAAGTAAACATTGTCACTCTTAGTTTGGACAAAAAGGCTTTAAATATTTATCAAGATCTTGGAGGTTCATAATATAATTACTTAGAGTTTTTAAAAGAACAATTCAAGATAGTTTCATCATAAAATGGGTCTTAAGTCCCTGTAGTAAATATTTCTTGACTTACTAAAAAAGGATGGAACCATTTTGAAAAAAAAAGAAAGAGTTACGATATTTGACACAGTCAAACTACAAGTCCGATTACATGTTCAAATGTTAGGTCCATTCAGGTTTTACATGGTTTGCTTAGATGCTTTGATCATTTTATGAAAATAGTTGTCCACAAGGCGGCAGGTGTCTTGACTTGGAAAGAAGATAAACAAAAAGACAATATTGCTTAAAAAATAAAAAGTAAAACTACAAGAAATAATCTATTTTTAAACAGAAATAAAATGGGATTTTTGCAGAATCCACTGGACAAAGAGGGAAAACAAAAACTGGAAATGTTGCCGGAAAACCATTACATTATACTGTACTGCGAAAGGTAATTACAGATCATATATCAAGTCAAAAAGACCACAAACTAGTTGAAAAGTATGGCTTGCTTCTGTCTACAATTCTGAGAGTAATGTCATCTGGCAAAAAAAAATTCACAATGAGCTATACAAACAAATGTGTAAGGAGCTAAACACCTTGCTTCTACAAAAATTTTATTGAGTAAGTATAACTCCAACGTTGCACAAAGTCCTTGCTCATACCTGGGAGTTGATAGAAATAAATGATTCCACCGGTTTGAAATCTTGAACTGAAGAAGGAATGAAAGCTAATAATAAGCGTCTTAGATACCCCAGGGAAAAACTATCAAGAAAAATTATTCAATTTTTCAAAATATAAAATTGCTTCGAAAGATTTTGGAAACGACCAATGAGTTGCAAAACTGTTTAAACAGAGGGCATTCTAAATGCTCATGTATGCAGAAGTGCATCAGCTGATGATATTATATATATATATATATATATATATATATATATATATATATATATATATATTTATATATATATATATATATATATATATATATATATATATATATATACATATATATATATATATATATATATATATATATATATATATATATATATATATATATATATATAAATATATATATATATATATATATATATATATATATAAATTATTTTGGTAAAACATGCGTATTTGTTAATTTTTTAAAACCAAGTTCTTAGACTTTAACCTCAAAATGGCAATTTTAAAACTTGTATTTTTCAAATACCGCTAATGGAGCCACCTTGAGCAATGCAACAAATCGTCAGACCGGAATACAAGTGTCGTTTACAACACTGTATTTAAATTGAGAAATTTGCATTCAAAGTTTCAAGTACGAAATCTTTTTATATAAATTTAATTACATTGTGAAATTTAACAAAGTTGACTAAAAGTAGTATAAGTTTTTGTTTGAATGGTAAAGAAAACAAATAAACAAAAACTTTCTCCTTAACTAAGAGCACTGTTTTTCAAATACGACAAATGTATTTCGAAATCAGAACATTTTGTCGGAATACAATTGTCACAGATGCAATTAGTTTAATAGTAGGTGAATTAAGATTAAAGTTACTTATATTGTTACTAACAATGATTTATAACTTTAAAATAACTTTAGTTTTACGGTCCTTCTCATTTTTTTTTTAAATTATTCCTGGTAACCAGTTTTTTGGCATTATATTTAGAAACATACAGTTATATACCGATATATACATCTTCAAGGTTCTTATATAGAAGTTATTAAGCTTCTTATACAAAATTCACTTACTCAATTTATAAATAACTAAATATTCACTATTTTTTGTTTTTTTAAATGAAGCAACTTTTAATAATATTAATTAGTTTTTACTTTTGAATAATGTATTTTATAATATTAATTAGTTTTTGCTTTTGAATAAGGTACTTTATGGAAATATAAGACTTGGAAGCAAGTTTGAAGTTTTTGAAGTCGTTTTTATACATATGTATGGCTTTCAATTCTACTCCAGAAGTTTTTCAATAGATAACAGTAGTTTGAATAAGGTAGGAGAACCGTAAATCTCATAATTTTTTCCTAATCGCACTATGCGCATTTTCAATGTTCTGTACTGAACTATGACCAGGTTCACTATACTTCTGTTCAATGAGTGATAATCCGCTTTCATTTTAAAATTTTTTATTGCCACAGACACAATTGAGTTTTTATTCTGGAGAACACAAGAATTAGACCACAAAATAATTTGATTAAATGATATATTAGGACAGTCTTAAACAATTAAGTTTAATAGTTTATACAGACAACTTTCAAATTCATTTGCACCTCTACCAGACATTGATTCATTCCGAAGTGCACAAAAAGTTTTGTTATTTAAAAAACAGTGGATTGTGAAATTATAGCAATCTACTTTTCCTTTATAACAGAATGCATATATATTAGCAATTTGAATGGGAAATACTTTTTCTAAATCAAAAGTTATAACTGCTGTGGTTTTTCATTCTCCATTTGCAACTTTAGTTAGGTCACATTTTTTTGTCCAGATAAAAGCTTACTCTCTCTATGCTTCATTATTTGTTGATCATCTTCTTTGTCTTTATACTCTTGACCTAAATCACACAAATCTTTCTTAGGTTTATGAAATGCCAAACTAAACTCTGTATTAAAAGTTGAATAATAAACATTTTTTTTTACATTGAACCCTGGGTAAGCTTGTGTAAACAACATGTTCCTTTTAATTGTACTCAATGGCGACACTAATTATTTTTTGTTAGTATTCTGTCTGCAACAGTGTGAATCCACTGTTGGAAAAATATTTATATGTTCTCTGATCTTATCTACAACTTGATAAGGAGTTTTTCGACAAATCATTTTTCCTCTGTTTGGGGACCTTGGTAGTCCACTTACTATATTTACCGCGTTATTAAAATTATAGTTAAGTTATTAAAATTATAGTAAAGTTTTTAGGAAAAATTTACAAGCTCTCCTTCTAATGAAATTTTACCATCTAAATAAATTCTTGAAATTTCTAACAGAAATTTCAAAAATTTATTTAGAAGTTAAGAATAATTTTCTCTTTAAATCTATTCGAGCACAAGTCGTATTTTAATGAAACTTTTGCGCAAGTGTTTTATATTTCCTTTTAATTATTAGGAGAAATGACAGTAAAAGAAAAAGATGAGTTAGTAGGGTCTTCCGAAACATATTAAGGAGTTTCTTTTCCCATTTGGTGGTTAGGTTCCTATTCAATTAGTTTCAGATTATTTGCATCAAAAGCTATAAAATACTTGTTACATATTTGTTATAAAATATTTTATATTTGTTACTTATCTTTACAAAAAAACGATATATTATAAATGTTGCTTACTTCTTCTGATTACGAGTAGTAATTTTTATTTACTGAGCATTTCAATTCAATTCAAAGAAAACAAAAAACAATTCAATATTAAAAAATAATTGGAATACATTACTTTGTATTTACGAAAAACATTTTAAAAAGTAAACTAGTGAATATACGCAGTTAATCTAAAGTCACGTGAGCAATTAAACGCTACTAATGGTCTACGCTAAGTACAACAAATGTACGTCGAGTGTCTCGTCGAAAAATGATCTACTAAACTATATTGGAAAATAATTTAATTGAGCTATCGGATAATTTTTTTTTGAATACGTCCACAAATAATAGATAAATCGCATATATAAGTAATTTTTTCAAAAATGTCGAATACAACACTTGTATTCCGCGCTGACGAAATGAAAGCTTTTGTTTTGTAGTTTGGAAATCATATAAGATTTAGTATGACGCTATTTGCGGTTTTTGAGATAACGACTGAAATGTTCGAAAACTAAACCAAAATCATGAGCAAAAATAAACAGTTTTTGTATCACCTTTATGAAATTTATCCAATTTTCTTTCTAAAATATTTTTATTAGCCAGAAAAATGTATTTTTATGTTGGCTCTTTATCCCATACTGTTAAATAATAATTTTACGAGTTTTAGATCAATAATCTTTTTTTTTTCATCACTTTTTCCGAGTATACTCAAAAGCTCTGTTGGATTTTAAATTGTTCTTTTTTTCAAATTGTTGAACTTTAAATCGCCGTAATTTTTTATATAGACAAAAATTTTAACTTTTTATTTTTTAACTTGAATCTGCATGCCATTTTAGTAAGCAAAAGTTAAATTTTACGTTTAAAACATTAAATATTTTACTCATGTCTACTATTAGTAATGGCAATCCCGGGATCCCGAAATCCTGGGATTTCGTAAAAGTTGTTTACCCAGAAATCCCAGGATTTGTCTTCGAAATAACCTGGGATTTTGGGATCGTCAAAAAAAAAGTAAAAGTTAATAAAGTTTGAGCTTATAGTTTTTGGTAAGTAATTTGTACATCGAACCTACCAAAACCAGTCAGACACAATTTCTTCAAAAATCAAGTGTGCCAGGATGGAATGCTTGGCCTGCTTCAGTAGTTACCGCTAACTTGGTTAACGAGTTTTTTATTTTTTAATTTCGTCATTATAAAATAAGCTTTTACAATGTTTTTACAGCATAAAAGTATAGCATTAAAGTTTCAACCAGAGCTGGCACAAAAAATGGTCGTAACATCCAGTCCCGATAATAAAACTAAAACATTCAGCCGATAAAAATGAAAGAAGAAATTAGAAACGAAAGCGAAAACTGATTTAACAATCAATTTACTATTTGTAGAAAAATAGTTTAAAAAATTAATTATTTCTTTTTCTTATTATCTCTATCTTATTCTACTTTTATTTTTATTATACACGCACACACACACATACACACAAGTATATGTCCGCTCATATATACATACAAAACCAAATAAATCTGTTTTATATTCCATCTACAAATTGCGTAAGATATAATAAATATTGCATTTACAAATTGCTTATTATTGTAAAATAGTATAATATCATACATGCTTTAAGTACCATACAATATAATTAAAATGCTGCGTCAATTTATAAGAGATTGAATAATTAAGATTATGAAAAGTTTTTAATAATAGGATAGTAATTGCTTTGTATCAAAATCAAATAAGTGTTGTTTTATTGCACGTTTAAAATATTGAGTTAAAGTTAAAGTTTTATATTACTTGTTAAAAATAAGTTTCATAACCGCGGCCCTCGGCAAGATATCGAACAATCAGCTTGTTTTGATATTGTTT
>NC_088927.1:56475000-56477500 GCF_038396675.1 Hydra vulgaris | reverse complement strand
ACTTTATATCGTCTTATATTTTTAGAACGCTCGAATAATTTACTATGAAATTTAAACTGTATCGATGAATATAAGTCTAGTTGAAAAAAGTACAAAAAATATTTCATCAAGTTGTTGCTCTCACGTTTGGGCCGGGGAGTACTAAAATTTTTGGGTTTTTTTGTTCCCAGGCTCCAATAATTGGATTTTTCTGCAAAAAATGTTAATATAAATGTTTGGAGTTTGCTCCATGTCATGAAGTTAGATATCTCAAAGACCAAAAAATGCTAGCGCCAATCACTGGGCTACAGTACAAACATCGGTCAATGAAATCTTTTTTGAACGCAGTTAATTTAAAAACTTAGCAAAAAATACCTAAAGTTTGTTTTGTTACAATAAAATATCGTTGACAAAAGTATTTATAATAGTCATCGCCTTAGGGGAAACTCCAAAATCAGAGTGGACTTGCTTTAACACGTTGTATATGTAAACAACGTAAGACTCTCTTTGTTTTCTTTTGTGTTTACTGTCTCCTCCCACAGCATCTTTTACTTCATTGTTGACTGGAATCTCTCCCTTGTTTGCCACTTTAGGGTTAACAAATTATGACTCCTTAGACATTCTGATAAGACCTAAAGGATTTAATGTTAGAGAATTTTTTGCAATTTTGATTTGTTACTTTTGCAGAATTGAGTTGGGGTTTCCAAATCGAGAACATAAGTTTAAACTGGCAAATTAGAAAAATCGAAAAATCGATTTTTTTACGTAAAAAACGGTTGTTTAAAATAAAAATATACACTACGCGGCAACTGAATATGTTTACTTTTTGTTTCACTTATATCTAAAACAATAAAATGAAAAAAATATCTTTTTTCGTATTATTTACAAAAAAAGAAAAAAATTTTGGTGAGATTTTTTCCACCAATACATAGTACACTGTATTTTTGATATACATTTGCTCCTTCTTACTATCCTACAAGATGCCGTGCCCAAAAACTTAGTTCATGTATTAAATATAAAAGTGGTACACGAAGATTTTTTGACTGTGAAAAATTATCAAGATAAGTAATTCCTACCAGATTATAATGTTACTTGTCCACTTTGTCTTTGTATTTGTTCAAATCAAATTTATAAAAGAACAATGTTCAGCACCATTGCACATTATTTTAGATGTTTTTTTTTTTTCGTTGTTACATAAGAATAATTTTGATATTACCTGTATCACCTTTTTGTATTTATTATTTTAAAATGAAAACAATTCAGAAATAATAATTTTAATTTTAGACATTTTTTCAAGTCAAGCAAGTTACTTGCAGCATGTAAAAAGTACCTTAAAACGAAAACAAGCTTGAGTTTTCCTGATTTTGTAGAAAATTATAGCTTTCTAATTTAAAATACAATTCCAAATTTTTACTCGAATAACAGCTTAGCAAAATTCCACCCTTTCACGGTTTATTTTTAAGACGAGAAACTAGTCAAGATTATTGTGTTATATCAGACCGTGTATAACAAACACTACACAAATATTGTTCCGTGTTTCAGATTGCTTTAAAAAAATTGTCAGTAAAAAAGATTTTACGTTTACTTGTAATAAACGTTTACTTGTAATATATATAATTATTATATGACCAGGACAAAAGAAAAGATTATTTGTCTTATTACTACCAGCTGAAAACTTAATGAGATTTTTATTATAAAAAAAAAAAAAAATAAAAGTTTCTTCAAGTTCATTGAAGAGATATAAAATAAAAACAAAAAAAGGTTTTAAAAAACTTTTTAATACACATAGCAATTAACTTTGCCTTAATGACGGATCCAGGAATTTTTGGTGGGTGAGGGTTAAAATATTTTTTGTTGAAATATTTGTGCATTTCGTATCACAATTATGTCTTCTGAAAAAAAAGGTTCCTCCGTTTCTGCTTTGCCTTATTTATAATATTAAAGAATTAAATTTTAAATAATATATCTCCTTTCGTTGTTTGGTGGGGACCAACCAAAAAAAAAATTTTGAGTGGTTTTTTATATTGACGACATTAAATAATCACTAGATCTTATGCAAAAAAATCATTTTGTTGTTAAAGATAAGCTTTGTCAGGTGATTTCAGAAAAAAATCCATACTTTTATGATATTCTGAAAGAAAGTTTAATCACGGTTTTAAATAGAAAAATTAAAACAATAAAACTTAATTAATTAACTTTATTTGCTAAGATTTTACGACTCCCTAGAGAGTGTTTAAGTCTCAGCGCAAAACAAATATCACACCTACTCTAAAAAAAAAGAAACATAGTCAAGACTTATAACTACAAGCTGGTGTTTCTCACCCATACCGTGCAAGGTGATAGAGAGACATGCCTATAGGCAGGGCCGGCGAAAGACCCATGCGAATTATGCCATTACATAGGGTGCAAGCGTGGCTGGGGTGCCGCGCTTAAGTAGCCGACGTACTTTTTTCATACTTGTTTTTTTAAATCATAATGCTCATTTAAAAGAGAATTATCTTAAATATATTTTTTGGCGTCC
>NC_088927.1:56470000-56472500 GCF_038396675.1 Hydra vulgaris | reverse complement strand
AATATCATATGAACATTCTCTAACATGTTCATATGATATTTGAATATAGTTCTTGAGTATATGATCTGCAAACAATTAACTGATGCAAGCTCAAATGTTGTCAAAAACCAAGCATGCATGCATGGGACACTGCAGTGTCCCACAATGAAATGCAGGTTTAAAAGTCAAAGAATTCCCTTTCTTTCATTAAAAAAGAATACTAAAAAAGAGGAGAGATGGGTTTCTGAAGCTTTTTTTAGGCTCCAAAACTTTTAACTTTAGATATAATAAGGTCCATAAAACTTAAGGGACTTGACGAAGTACATTGAGGAAGAAAAACAGGATATTGACAGAAATCTTTCAATTTTTAATCTAGAGTACCACAGTTTTATTGGGAAAATAACCTCTTGGTCCATTTTTCAACGTAATATGATCTTAAGCAATATATAAATAAAATAATATGCTTTAAAAGGCATGCAGTTATACATATAACTCTTGATAGTTAACTATATGTATAACTAGCTATACATAAAATTTATCACATAAACTTATTTTTTTTAAATGCGTACCAATTAATTAAAATTCAAGAGTTAGTTAAAGTTCAAGTTAAAGTACTTATTTATTCATAGTTTTTTCACTATTTCATATTTATTTAATCAAATTTGTTAACTACTACTAATTCTTACTACAGTAAGAATGTTTATCATTGTTGAACATCGTTTTTTAAGTAACTTAATTTTATATTCAACAGATTTTGACAACACCTTTTACTATTTAAATGACGACAACTTTCCTTTTCTATTAATGTCAAATTTATTACGTTTCAATATGTCAGATTGATTCTTAACTGAATTATTGTAAGCTTTGCAATGTTTTGTAGTATATCAAAAGGCGTCGTAAATAAAGTAAAAATAATATATATATATATATATATATATATATATATATATATATATATATATATATATATATATATATATATATATATATATTATTTTTACTTTACTTACGACACCTTTTGATATACTACAATACTACTTTTGATATACTACAAAAGTATATCAAAAGGTGTCGTAAATAAAGTGAAAATAATATATATATATATATATATATATATATATATATATATATATATATATATATATATATATATATATATATATATATATATATATATATGTATATATATATATATATATATATATATATATGCATATTTATAATAATTTTTTATATATATAATAATAATAATAATAATAAATATATATATATAATTTATAAATATATATATATATATATATATATATATATATATTTATATATATATATATATATATATATATATATATATATATATATTTATATATATATATTTATATATATATTTAATTTTTAGGTTATGGGGTCATCCATCAATGATGCCAGTAGATAGGGGCAGTGTTAGCTTAAAAGTTTACCAATAATTGAAAAAGGGGAGGAGATGCTGAAACCAAAACAATGTCAATCAAAAAGTGCAAATTTAAAAAATGGAAAACATTTTATTTTTCTTTGAGCAGGTTTTAGAGGTTTTTACACTAACAATGTAGTATAAAAACTTCTTGCTTTTATTGCTGAAAACTGTTGAGGATCATAGGAAAAACAATTTAAATTTAGAAACAAGCTTGCTTATCTGAAAAAAGAAAATATGTTTTTTTTAACTTCAATTGAGAATTGTTGAGAATAAATGTATTATTAAACCAGAAAAAAATTAGTGGTGTATACATTTTTTATATTACAAAAACAATTCAGATATACCATCATAAAATGATAACGAAAACTGACATCATTGGGAAACAACTAAAATTTGACAGAGTTTGATAAAGGGGGATGGTGTTGATTAAACCGGGTCATCATCTGACATCATTATGCATAGATGACGCGATGATTTAGGTAAAATAAGAAATCAATTTGCCTAATTTCTCTTTAGAAAGTGTAAGAAAAAAGGATTGTAATGCTGAGAATCAATATATTGAACAAGCTTTGACCACCTATTTTAAATTCGAGAGATAGAGGTGGATGTGCCAATCGCAAAAGAACTAATAACAATGCTCGAAATAAATTTTAACTTTGTTGACTAACATTAATATAGTAATTAGAAATAATAAATGAAGCTTACATGATTTTTAAAACTTGTATTTATTTCCATTAATTATCAGTTGTAAAACTCTATTTTATAAAATGAATTAAAAAACTATTTATTTATTGCATAATAATAATACATAAAGACTAGTTTCCTAATGCTATTATCATTACATGATAATGGTATTCATTTTAAAGTGGGATTTTGTATATATTTTAGTGTTTTAATGTTATATATATATATATATATATATATATATATATATATATATATATATATATATATATATATATATCATTTTTACTTAATTTACGGCAACTTTTGATATACTACAAAATCTTACAAAGTTTATAATAATTCAGTTAAGATTCAATCTGAGATGTTGAAACGTAATAAATTTAC
>NC_088927.1:56392500-56467500 GCF_038396675.1 Hydra vulgaris | reverse complement strand
GGTTACTATGGTAAAAACCCACGCGTATCCCATATGGGATTTACCGTATGGAATCCATGTGGGAATTACCATATGAAACCCACATGTGACAAAATAATAATCCCAACATGGGTTACGTATGAAAAAAATCCACTCGTATCCCATGTGCACTTTTTCACTCGGTGTAATCATTTTTGTAAAAAAACGCAGAGACGTGCCAAACAGGGGAAAAGAGCAATAATGAATATACCTTGTTTAAAAGGTGCAAACATAGATTTGATTGCAGTTATATCAACAAAAAATGTTATTATGATGGAAACTCGCAGAAATTTGTTTAAAGCAGATTTTTGTAACGAGTTGATGTTGACTTTGTTTAACCATTGCGTATCATTCGGGAATCGTTTAGAGGATTTGGTCTTCGTAACAGACAATGCTCTATGTCACGCTTGTTTGAAAAGGGTGTTTGAAAATTCACCGGCTCAGTTGTTGCGTTTAGGACCCTGCAGCCCAATATTAAATCCAGTGAAAGCTATCTAGTCCAAAATAAAAACAAACGTTAAAAATGCTATTCGCATTCCAACTGTATTCGGTCCTGGGATTATGGAACAACAAATCCAGTATTTAGAAAGAAAGGTTAGTGCGGCAAAAAATACAATAATGGGAAGTGATTGAACACGCGCTGTACAACATACCATCACGCATTACACGGCAATTTTTTTTTATTGATTTTCTCCCGCTTGCTATGGTTTACAAGATTTTTGGAGACGGACGTAACGAAAACAGTTTATTTTCTTTTTACGCGCCAAGTAAACAAACTTTCTCTAAATAATAATTCAAAATTGTTTCTGAACCATCTTTTTACCGATAAAGTAACCTACTATCAAACTCGTGGATAGACTCGAACCATAATGCATCTTATAATCTAAAAATTCACCCAAGGGTTCATAATGTGTATATCTAGGATTCCAGCTTACAACATATACCTTCTAATAACTGATGTCGTAAATATATATGTATTTTATTAAAAAACAGTAATTTCTATGTCTGTGCTTAAAACTACTATTTATCTGTAATTTAGACCTATAGTTGTAAACTGGAATTTGAGATCCAGTTGAAATTTATCTTTATAAGTAATAACATTGATAGTTAAAGAATTCGTCAATTAGTCTATCCAGCTGACTATTTCTGGTTTTTGTACTACTTTTTTTAATAAATTGATATTTAGTATCTATATAACTTTTAAAAAGCAGATTTTATAAAAAAACGCATAATATATATTTACACTTTAATAAAAATTAAAAAAAAAAAAATTCAATTTGTAAACGGGGCTTGGTAAAAAGACAGTTTATGCCTTCTTCTTACCCCGTCCTAAATTTATATATGTAGTATGTAATTATTTTAAATTTATCAAACGCAAACTTTCAAGCAGGCAAATTATCAAACGGCAAAAAAAAAAAAGGAAAAAAATTTGCATAGTTTTACACGGCGTAAATTTTTGTTCAAAAATCTCCCGTTTGCCAGTTTGCGAATGTTTTCACACTTACAATCATGTAAAAATAACAGTAAAATTTTGATAGACGAATCAATATCTAAAGTTTTTGCGAGTGGTTTCTATCGGTACATACATTTTGCGCTAAACTTGAGTTTAATTTATAAGAAAACAAAGCGTATGTTTATGTACCTCATCCTACCATTTTTTTAATTATACCTTGAGATTATACTTTCACATTGATAAAATAATATCAAATTGATATTTGGAAAAAAAATATTACAAGAATTGGAATACTCAAATTATAATTGTACTTCTTGGAGATTGGAGAACTCAAATTATAATTGTACTTCTGAATAAAAATTAATTATCAAAAAACTAAAAATCTATATGTAAAATAATTTTTTAAACTTAAGATTTGGTAAAACGCCGAAATTAAAATCCAAAAATCTCCAAAAATAATTTAAAAAAATTATGAAATATAAGTAATCTAGTTAGTAAATAAAATAAAGGGAAACTCATCTGAGAAAATGCTGCTTCAAAAAATATTTTAATTGGTTTGTAGTTGAAGGTTCTTTTGATTTCCTTGCAGGAAAGCAAGTCATCAAGTACAGCCTGCCAATACCTATCAATTTATCATACACGTTCTACATGCTGAGCTTTAGATATGTTGTGGATTAAATAGCTAACTTTACCTTCATCTTAAACCAATAGAATAATTTATTCTTAAACCAATACAATAACTTAACCATAAACCGATAGAGCAAATATATACATCAACAAATTAGTTTATTAAAAAAAATAAAAAGCATTAAGAAAAGAGTCATCTTATTGATATTTTTATAACAGGTAATATTTATAAAAGCTAATAGAAAAAAATTATTTATATATTTTGAATATATTATCTTTTTAATAAAGGTTATATATAAATATCTTGAAATGATATAAATAAAATCCAAGTCTAAAAAATATATTAATTAATTTGAACAAATATAATTTCTGAAATCAAGATATAATCAAAATGCAAAATAGTTTTCAGAAATAATATGAAACCAAAAAATTTGTTGCTTGTATATTCTTTTTGATGTTTGCCAGCACAAATTTTTCAATAAAAGCCCTAAAACTGAGCAGCCTTACAAGACATTACATCTGTGGTACCAATTTTAAAATTCACATTACTCAAAGTAATCTTTTTGCAACATACAAATTCGGAGTCTATTTGGGACTCCACATCCCTGTTTGGATCATGGCTTTACTTAGATAACCTTAACACAAACATCAAGGTTTTTAATACTTTGATACCTTGTATCAGGTTGCTATAACATACAAAGTACATCTAATACCTTGTACCAGATGTTTATTATCTTTGAAAAATAAACTACAAATTGTTTTTATTTTTGAACTGCAACATATATATGGATCTTAATGAATATAAATGAGAGAAATACAGTTTTTTAAGATATACACCAACATTTGTATGAAAAATTGTTAATATAAACATTTAAATCTGTAAAAATAAAAAATTTGTGCACACTTCAGTTTAATATTTATATAATGTAACATATTCAAATAGCCGTTTAAAAATACAAATTATAATTCTTTAGATACTTTTTTGTAGCTGTTTATAAACTTTATTCACAGTAGTACCAGTCTCTACATTCCTGGAGGTCTTTCAATAAAAAAGCTGTTGTAATCAATAATAAACTTGTTTTCAACTTCATAATAAGTTAATAATATGTCACCAAGTAAAAAATTTTTCCTTCATAAAAATTTTTAATGTTTATGAAGGAAAAATTTTTGTATACTTGTATTGTAAAGTTACAATACAAGTATACAAAAAAATGCAGAATAAAATCCAGACAGTTTTTAAATTTAATGAACATAACTTTGAAATTCATAAATACGAAATAAAACAGAAAACAAAACAAAAATATGAAAGTTAAAGTAATGATTAATATAACCAATCAAAAAGATCCAATAATAAAAAGATAAAACGTGGACTTGAAAAACTTTCAAACATTTTTTTTTTCACAAAGCTTGCTTACCTTAGCCTTATAAAATAAAAGGAATTATTTAGTGTGTTAAAATATCCTCACAACACAACAATGTAGAATAAACATAAACTTAATTCAAAATATGATCTGAATGCATTTTTTGGTTAAACATGGACAACACTGATGTGTAGCCAGTCACACTTTGCAAGTTAAAATATTTGTAATTATTTTTTT
Source organism: Hydra vulgaris (assembly GCF_038396675.1). NCBI lineage: Eukaryota > Metazoa > Cnidaria > Hydrozoa > Anthoathecata > Hydridae > Hydra > Hydra vulgaris. The sequence goes on along the minus strand of NC_088927.1, from coordinate 56,463,804 downwards.
ATACTGTTTTATATATATATATTTATATATATATATATATATATATATATATATATATATATATATATATATATATATATATATATATATATATATATATATATATATTTATACCAACTAATAAATATTACTTTTATGAAATATATTTTGTCAACAATAAAATTTTTAAAATGCCAAGTGACAAATATATAAAAAATTATATAACATTTACATTTTAACATTCAAGATAATGTCTTAAAAATAGTTTGTTTGGTTTTTAATCTAATAATGAAGAAATGTTTTTTAAAAATGGCTGCCAGTTTTCTGAAAATTAGTCAAAAAGTCACATAGAAACATCAGAGATGAACTTATAATTATATTTTATTTTATTTATAAAAAAAATCCGCAAATGGTTCTTAGTGTGTTAGGTCCATATTTAGTTAGAGATTTTAAACATGATTCATTATTTAAGGTTTTGGGCATTTCCAAAAAATCACGCACGGAAACTCGTATATGTTTTGTCTATTATTTTCATAATAATAAAACTAACAATCTTCAATTTGCTCTCATTTCATTCTAACCTATATAAATATTTTGTAAGCAAAAAGTGGTATGCATTAGTAACATTAACATAGAATAAATTCAGTTTCAAACGGAATCACGCACAGAAAAGAAAAACTAAAATTTTAGTAACTAGATAAATAAACTTTAATTCCTTAAAAGTTATATAAGTTTTGGCATTATACATATATATATATTTTTTAATGATGTTTTTAACATTAGTAAAGTTTTTCAGAAAGTTACAGGATTGCGCTACGTATCATAGAGTCACAGCAATCGTTTAAATGCAATTCATGAATAATTACGCACGGATGTTGCGAATCGGTTAATTTTATGTAAATATTTTTAAGAAAAATAAATTGTTTGTAAGTATTTTAAGTAAAATATTTTTACGACTTATACTTAGCATATTTTCTATGAAAAATGGCTGTTATCAATTACATCTAGCTAAAGTATAGCTTTTTGAAAATTGTTATTTATTTTCAAACAGTAGCGATATTATTTCGCAAAAAAATAACATGATCAAAATATATATATTTAATTTATTCAGGTAGTCTAAAATATGATAAAAATATTTTTGTTATAAAAGTTTTTTGAGAAAATCATAATAGTTTGCATATTGCTTTAAGTCTCAGCTTTTAATTGCCAAAACAAAGAAATATAAAAAATCTCGCACAGAAATGGAAGTCCCCTTTTAAGACTTTTTGAAAACAAAAAATGTCAATTTTTACAAGAAAAAATAAGATATCTTAAGATATATTTATTAACTATCAAAAACCTCTAGCTAAAAAAAAAATATGTTAATGCAAGTATGAATTTCAAATGTAAAACTGTGTGCATAGAAGAGGTAACATAGTGGTTTATTAAGCACCTTTTTGTAGACTTATTTATTATGATTAAAATAATACAAGGAATATAGAATATATTTTTCCATGAACAAAAAATATAATTCATATTTCAACATATAAACACATTAAAACATTTAACTTTTGACCAATTAAGCCATGATCCTTGGTTTTTAGTGTAGAATGAACTAAACGTAAAAATATTTCAGTCAACATAACATTTAGTTTTAATAGTCGCGCAAACAATTCGCGCTGAAAGATTTTTGGCAAAAAATTAACGCCGTGTTAAGCAAAAAAGCCAAAATAGAAGATTTTTTTTGTTTTTGTAAAATAACTTGTAAGATTTTTAGAACTTTATAACATGAAATGAAATTAAAATTTAGGTTAAGTTAAATGGAAGTTTCACAATTTCAATTTTTCTGATTGGAAGGACTGATTGCAGTGGCTCCAATTTATATGTAGTTAAAATTTGAATTACATGGCACTTATCCTAACAAAAGGCTTGTTTTAAAACATTATCAATGTTATGTTACATAAATCAGTTAAGTTTAGGGGTGAGCAAAACCGGATATCCTTACAAAATCGGATTTGGACTTTAGCAAAAACCGGACCGGATCTTCACTCCGGCTTGTTAACTATGGGTGACTATGGTTTGCTAAGTATGGGTGACTAAGGTGGGTAACTATGGTTTCAACTATGGATGAGCAAATGGCTCACCCATGATTGAAAGTTTAAACCCAAAATCGGTAACCCGGTCCGCTTTGTTAAAATCCGAGTCCGATTTTAACAAACCCGACCGGATATCCAGTTTTGCTCACCCCTAGTTAAGTTACTCTTTTTCCAACATTTTTGAAATATTCTTTTGCATTCCAATTAATTTGATATTGTAAAATTGCATTTAATTCTTTTTGTGTTTAATTCCTTTGAGAATTAAATTCTTTATAAGAAATTCATGTCTATTTTGAATAAATAAAAAACTATTTTATTTAATTTAAAAATAACTAACGCTCACCAACAAGTAAAAACTTCATGCCCAGTTTTCGAAATTATGATTCAGGGCCCCATGTCAGAAATAAAGTTATGGAAAAAGTTGTAAAAAAGTACAAAAACAAACGATAGTAAAAAGATAAAAGATAGTAAAAGAGCGTTTTCTAAAGGTAGAACATCTAAAGAAAAAATTGTTCTGACATTGGAAAGTTAATTATAGGCATTTTGAATCAAAGCCACATTAATTCAAAGAACTGTAGGGACCAGGGCTATGATAACAAGGCTAATATGTCCGGCGTATACAAAGGAGTGCAGGCCCATCCTCGACAAAAATTCTCAAGCTTTGTTTATGCCATGCAGTGCGCATATTCTCAATCTAGCTAGTGTTCATTCTGCAGAATCCTCTACTGTAGTCAAAAACTATTTTGGCAACATTAAATCGTTGTATAACTTTTTTAGTAGTAGCCTCATTCGCTGGAATATTTTGACTGAAGCAACTGGGCAGTCCCTTCACGAAAGATGGAGTGAGCGCATAGATGCTATTCAGCCATTGTCGAAATGTCCAAAAGAAATACTGAAGTCCTTGAAAATTCTTGAAGAACTTGATTTAGAAGATCATCAACTAACTTTAGTTAATGCGCTCAAAAAGTGGGTTCAATCATTTGAACTCGATGCCTTGACTTCTTTCTGCTTCAAGGCTCTTTTATGTGTCAATAATGTCTGCAGAATATGATAAAGAGCAGATACAGCTCAAAAGACAATGGATATGTTTTTGTTCATGTTGTGTTCTCCATCTTCTTCTATTGATAAAGAAAAACTTAGTCAGCAAGAAAACTGAAAAGTCCTGGCAAATCACTTCATAAATGATGTAAAAGAAGTGGAGTTGATTGAAGTAATCCATCAATGTTCTGAGACAATCAAACACTTTTGATCGACTCACATCTAGTGTCTTTTATTTTGTAATGTGCTTCAAAAATTTTTAAGAAGTTTCAAATTTTAAAGGAGTAGAATAAGTCACTGACAAAAGAATTAAGTTAAATAAATTAAACCTGTCATATCAGTTGATTTATATAAAAGATATGTGGGTAGTTTCCTTATTAAACACGGCTCTTCTTAAAAATATTGTAAGATACAATACATTTTAAAAACGACCTTGCTGGAACATTGCACAAGACAGACTTGACAGTTACATTTTTGTTTTGTCTTGTATAGAAAACCATTTTTTTATTTGTTGTTTTAACTCAAAAACAGAATCCTTTAGGTAATCAGTTATTGAATCAGGTTTGGTTTTACGACAATAAATAACAACAATAAAAATATTAAAACAAGCAAAGTATGCTAATATTGGCCACAATTGTTTACTAAAATATAAATAAAGGTAAATCATCATTAAAATTCAAATAAATTGGTTCTTTTTTCCTTACTGGAAAATCATATTCTTCATACCTGAGTGTATTTCAAAACAAGCATAATTACCATAATTACCATCACAATTTTCAGCAAAAGTTATACCTCTAAGTGTTTTTAAAAACTTGCCTCGCATCTTCTGGAATTCCACACCTTGATTTAGTAATATATAAAGAAGTTCATTAACTAATTTGCAAGTCCAATTATTTCGAATAGGAAAGTTATAAAGTTGTCGATTAAAGATATTAATTTTTAAGAATTATCAAGATAATCGCTCTCTGTATCATTTAAATGTTTTCCTTTCGAAAAATACAATTCTACATGAGACTCTGCAATGTCTGAAACTTTCGAGTAGTTAGACTTGATTCTTAATGTTGTTTATCAAGTATATATATAAATAAATAAATAAATATATATATATATATATATATATATATATATATATATATATACATTTATGTATAATATATCATATACTCAAATTATTTTTTCAATATTTTTTTAGATTATTATTATTTTTTTTTAAATTTTTTCTTTTAACATTTGTATCAATTTCAATATCTGCATCAATATAAACACGATTCTCAAATCTCAAATAATTGCAATAGCAAGAATTTCACTGTGTCACGAAATAACTTTTAATTCAAACCTCTTTTCTTGAGAAAAAGCTTTCGAGGTATGATAATTAAAGTATGTAGGAGTACATTAGCGTTTCTTTTAAAATCTTTCATAATCGTCGGTGAAAGAAAAACTGATTTGTAATTTTTGATTTTAATGCTCTGAACAGTTACATTTTCTATTAAAAAAAATGTAAAACTTAATCTCACATATTTATTCTAAAAAAAAGCAGTATAAATTAAGCAGTATAAAAATTGATATTAAAAGTTAATTTCTTATATGTGTTAAAATACAGCATTCTAACAATCTATTTTGTAATTCTATTTTCTCTTCAAAGATGTTAAAAAGAATGCTTGCTGTTGTAATCAATCAAATGGCTTAAAAAATTTTCTAAGGTTAGTTCGGATAATTACTAGGCCTTTTGAACCGTTGCCAGTGATGATTGAAGTCATGATGAGTTATTCTGTTGCTTTCTCTGAATAGATGCCCAGTGAGTGGTTGTAGCAATTAACAAACTGTGTCACAAAAAAAAAGACAGCATGCACTTTGGGAGTGACGCTCGAGTTTGGAAGCTTGAGGTAAGAAAGCTTGAAATTTTCAAATAAGATGCAATAGTTATCTTGAAGAACATTTCCAAAGGAAGAATGAACAACTGCATTAAATTAAACATTCTAAATGTGTAAATGAATGAAAAAGCTTGCTTTTCTGCAAGTTGTTAAAGTAAGTCAACATTTTGTAAAAGCTTCCTACACTCATTGCTTACAAATCGCATTCCGTGAAATGGTTTTTGTTAAATTTTCACCATTTTTTTCCACGATGTTGCATTTTCCCACTGCAGACACAGACCCTTGAATAAGTGGTTAACAACACAAAGAAGCAAGTGAAGTTCCATGGGTGGAATGAAGTTGAAGATGAGTGTTTCTTCCGGTAACTTAATAACTGGCTCATGTGCAAAATTTTAAAAGTCCTTGGCTTTTTTTGTTTGGGCACCTTCTGCTTGAAAGTCTGTATAATCAGTTTGAATCACTCTGATGAAGATTCTTTGACTCAATATCAGATCAGGTACAAGGGTCAGCTCTTGAGTTTTTTTTTTTTTTTTTTTTTTTTTTATTCACCTTCCAAAGGCCCGAGGGGGGCCAGTACAGTCGAGGAGGCTACTCATTTTTTTTTTTTTTAAACTGTTAACCACAAATAATGTTTGCAAGCTTCAAGTCACATGACAACACAAAAGGTAATCTATCAGCAATCAATTTGACCATGATCTGCTTTACATTGTCATAATTTTTGAGAGTTTTTCTGCAATAGCCACCAGAAGTTGATGCTTTACTCCTGAGTCTTTAAAGAGAGGTTTCTTAATTGGGGTAGAAGCATTTGGTTTTTCAGTCAAGAACCCCTAGAAACGCTTTGGGGAACCTCGCCCATTCTCCTCCATCAATTTCTACCTTGATACATTTATTTAACTGAGAACCTCTGATCTGAAATAAAGTGTTTTTTAAAGATTTAAAATCTTTGCAGTACACCAACAGATGTTTGAATTCTTGGCTAAGACTTTTAGTGAAAAAGATGCTTTCCAAAAGACTCAAATTTTTGACTAAAGTTTTTTTTTAGCTAATTGCTGGGGAGCTACTTATTTGCTAAAATCTATACTGAATTTTTTATTCCAAAATCAGACTGTAAACTCATAGAATAACTTGCTTTCTGATATAATAGCTGATTTGATGAAAATGACTTCAATAACAAACTCGAAAAATTTTACCTTTGCACAAACTAAATATCAAAACAAAACAAACAAACAAACAAAAAGCTTTTCACTGCTGTTTACACTGGTTGTTACTGTTATACTATTATTACTATTATTATGTTAAATCATAGTCAATAGAAGTTCTCTTTAGTTTAGAAGTTTATAATTAAAAATTAATCTCAGTATTAAAATTTTGACTTTTGTTAAGTAGTAAAAGTATTAATTTTAAATAGTTAATTTACTCCTTTTTAGTGGTACACCTTGACAAATGACTACTGTTGCCAAAATTCTAATGGAGTTCACAGATGAAAATGCTTTTTGGGCTTCATGTTAGATTTAAAAACTGTATGATTAGGATTGCCAGACGACCGGTGTTGCGTTAAATAGGGCAAAGTGCCAGTTAAATAGGGTAGAGTGCCAGTATTCGAGCCAGTGACCAAATTCGAGCCACATTTTAAATTTGATATTTCTATCTTGGTTTCCGCTTTATGTTTACAAATGCGACTTTATTTTAGTTTGCGGGTGTTTATAATAGAAGAAACATCATAACAAATATTTATCTCAAAAAAGTACCATTTTAGATTTAAATTATCATGTAAGTATCCAGTTTGAAGCTTATAAACATTAAATATTTATTACTTAAGGAAATGTTAATTATTTTAAACTTTAAATATATTTCTAAAAAAGGCAATATTAGCTTTATAATTATGGTGATGTAATTTCTATAGATTGTATTTCTGAATTAAATGCACCTGGTAGAGAGACCAAAGTCCGGCCAGGTATAAACCTTATTTCGGCCAAGGACGAAATTAGGTTCATGAGTGACTTAAAGTAACTCTTACTTGTAAGATATTTATATTATTAGATTTTATTCTTTTAATACAAGTAGTTTATGTTACATGTAGGTCGTAAAAGTTATCAATCTTAAATATATGCATTTATTAGTTCAATATTTATATAATATTTTTAAAATAAGAGGATGATGACTTGAAAATAAACAAAGTCTAAATAATTGAAAGATATTTTATTGTTTCATGAAGATTATTGCTTATAATTGAAATTATATTGAAAACATTATCTTTAATTGAAAATTTTAATAATTTATAAAATAAAATTTTCATTTTAGAATGGCTGATAACAGAAAAAAAAAATCATAATAAGAAACAATGTCATCCAACTCGAGGTAAGCATGTGAAATATAAAGAGGAAGTGTTATTTGAAGCTATAAACAGTGTTATTAGTTCAACTAAAATGTCTGTTAGAGCTGCTGCTAAATTTTTAAAGTACCCCAAGCAACTTTGTAGAGTAGTATAAATGGAAAATTTGAGATTGGTGCAAAAGCAGGAAGAAAAAGTTTAATACCACTTGATCTTGAAAAAAGTTACTCAATTTTTTAGACAACAAAGCTGGGATGAGCATTGGTTTTGAAAAAGAACAATTCATGGTATATGCCTTCAAGCTTGCCAAAAATATGATTATTCTTTTAAGAATGTTAAACCATCTAATAAAATGGTTCCGACTACTTATAAACTGTAATAACATAAAAGTAACTCTTCGACAACCAGAATTAACAGCGTCAGTTTGTCAACAATGTATGAATCCGATAAAGGTGACAAATTATTTTACCGCACTAAAGAAGTTATTGAAGACTGTCAGCCTGAAGTAATATGGAATATGGATGAGAAGTTAAAGATGCCCCTGAAGAAACCAACTAAAGTCCAAGTGAACCTAGATGGACTAAACAAGGAATTGCAAAACTATGGTTTGAGCTTACATTTTTAAAAAACATTGGACCACAACGTCCACAAGTTTTATTTTTGGATAGCCACAATTGTAGAGTTAATAGATATGACCATACAATGCCGAATTTAAATTGTTGAATTACCTGCTCATAGAAGCAATTGGCTTCAACCTTGCAATAAATACAGTTCATTTAAGCCATTCAAAGTTTAATATAATAAAGCAGCCCAGGATACTACGTCTAATCACCTTGGGGTTATAATAAAAAAGGCCAACTTTACAAGACTTTAAGCCAAAGCCAGGAATAAAAGTATAACAAAAGCTTATATTGAATCTGGCTTTAAATCATTTGGAATCTTTTCATATAATCCTTCGATTATTCCGGCTGAAGCTTACTTGTCAAGTTATGTGTATTCTGAAGACAGGTTTGTGACAAATCTCTTTGATCAAATTAAAACAATTGATAATACAACAACAGTTGAGCAGAATATTCAAACAACAGACATCACAAAAGTACCAGATATTGAGTTGGAACAACATCTAATTACCAACCCAAGATTTGCTACAGCAAATGATCACGGCTATTCAGCTGAACCAATAACCGTAGTAATAATTTCAGAACATAAAAGTAATGGTTTAGTGGTACTAAGTATGAAAATTATAAAACTAAAAGCTGAAAGTAATAAAGCTGCATTTACTAGTAAGTTTCAAGACAGCTTTAGGATGATGACTCTGAAATTGAACAGCCTACTGATCAGCATGAAATTGATTTTACAGTTTCAACTCCTTTCCTTGTGATTTTGTAAAAACTAGATCTTTTGCCCCAAATTTCCCTTATATAAATTCATCTTATCCAGGAGATGGAGATAATGATATTTTGCCATATTCAGATCCAAATTACAAATCCAATATTACAAAGTACAAAAAAGCTTAGAATTCAGACAAGTTTATGTGCTTACTTCTAAGGAAGCATATGAGTCATAATTAAAGCAGATGCAAAAAAAAAGCTTAAAATGAAACGAAAAAGAAATGCGTAAATTGAGAAGAATACAAAACTTAAAAATAAAAGAAACAAAGGTATTGTCAAAATATAATCCAAGAAAAAAACCGTTGCTATAAAAATGAACCAATAAAAGTATAAAAAAACAGTGTGTAATTTGATTATGTTGTTAAGAATTTTTGTTCTTAGTGATTAAAAAATTCTTTTATTGAGCTCACTGAATCCTTTTTTTTTAACGTGAATATTATATTCTATGCAAATCTTTTAAAACAGTAGTATAAATTATTACATTGACATTAATAATCCTGATTTACACGTAATAGGTTCTTATTTAAAATATTAAATCTAGTTTTACGTTTGGTTTTTGTTTGCATTAAAAAAAAGTTTACTTTTATTTGTTACCAATACGTATACTTTTTTTTTTCTTACCCTTGGACAACGTGGTGCAACTCCTGAAAACATTTTTTTTAAGGTTTAGGCAACTTTATTAGGTTTAGACAAGTTGATTTATAGATGAATGCTTAGTATTAAGTTAAGGAATTATATTCTAACAGATGTTTAAGAACATGTTCATTTTAAATTTAAATTAAATAAACTTTAAGTAAGTTTAATTTTGCTAAAACTGTTTTACTTATTGTTTATCTGTCAAGCGGCTAAATTTGTAGGATTAAAAAGATTATTGATTCAATATTTAGTAATACAATTAACTTTTAAATATTATAAATGCCAACCCATAAAAGTATAGGTAAAAATCTTGTTTTTTATATTGGTTGTAGTTAGGTTTATTCCGCATACATCTGGCTGAAAAATGGTCATAATGGTTGTATATTGGTCTAATTTATATACTTTTTGTTATCGCTGTTTTTTAAAACAATTTTCATTTATAATAATTGCTATTATTATATCCTAAATGCTGAAAGATTATTCTTTCCAGAAATGCATAATTTTCATATAAACTTTTTTGCTAGTATGTCTGTAGAAACAATTTGTAATGATGCGGCTAAAATTTGGTCACTGTACCCTTAGGGGAGTTTCTAGAACACCGAATTCTATAAAGCCGAAACGTCGAAATGCTGAAAAACTTATTTAGAGAAACTGAATAATAAAAAAAAATCCAGAATGAAAGCAATGAAAAACCAGTAATCAACCCCGCATTCTATAAATTAATGCTTTGAATATTGAAAACATGTATAATTAAAAAAATAGTGCAGCAATATAATTTGTATAGGTATGCATCTGAGTGTCGTATTCCGAAATAAGTGTAACTGGTAAAAAGTAAGTTTTGTGAAACCTGCGCAATAAGAGGAAAATCTGTCACTAATTTTTAATTTAAAAAGATAAAAATTTCTTATCACAGCAAGAGTAAGTAGTAAAATTTTTGTTATTCGTTTTTTCTGTTTGTTCCATTATTCTGTGTTGGTCAACACAAATTCGAGATTAATTAATCTGTGTTTTTTAAAATCTGTTTTAGTTAAAAAATTTTGAGGCATTATACTTTAATGACCTTATTTTTTAACAGAAAAAATTGAGACTTTAAAGAGTTTAAAGTTTTCCTTTTAGTTTTTTTAATTTTAAAATTTTATTTACTTTAATATAAAGTGATCTTTGAAATATGGCTGTTTCAATAGTATGGCTGATCCATCACTTTGGCAATCCTCAAGTACTTTATCTTACTTATTTAAGGAAAAAAGCCATGTTTTACTTAAATAAGCTTAAATAAGCACATTAACTTTATTGGCACTAAATATAAAGTAATTAGTTTAGAAACAAACTTAAATAAAGTTTGTTGAAGAAACTTCAATGAAGTCTTTGAAAATATACTTTTTTATGTTTATTTATATTTAGAAAATTGACACGTAATGCAAGCATTGGGAGATGCTTTGAGCTTAGGAAAGTGCTGTCTATGAAAAAAGGTATGTTTAAATCAAATTATTATAATAAAACTGTCTAGTAAGAGGAGAATTTGTTACAGTTCAGAAAACAAAATGAACTTTGTATATGAAGTTAAATAGTTTGTTAAAATGAAAGAAAACTTTTATATACATCAGGAATCTTTGAGCGTCAAAAGGTAGTAATAAAGTTCCCTATTATAGGTCAAAAAGTAATATGTAACGGATTAAATTTATTTTTAATCGATTTAAAAGAATAATTTTGTTTTTTTAAGTATTTTTTTATCGAAGGAAAAAAAATAAAATAATAATAATAATGGCGAAATTTTCAGCAACCAATATAAAGGATTTACTGGAGATACATGAAAACACATTAATAAAACTTTTTAACGATAGATTTGATAAAATGGAAATTAAATTTAATAATATGCAAGAAGAAAATAAAAATCTTAAAAATGAAATGAAGGAATTAAGAAAGGCAGTCGATTTTGTAAGTGAGAAGTATGAAACTACTCTAGCTGAATTGAAAGAACTGAAAAAAAAAACGCAATTCCAAATGTCGAACTAACAGATAACATAAAGTTTAATGACAAAAACAATGATGTGAAAGACAAGCTTGCCGAACTTGAAGATCGAAGTCATAGGAATAATTTTAGGTTTAATGGAGTCGAAGAAAGCGAGAACGAATCATGGGAAGACAATGAGAGAAAAATTCAAGAAGTCTTAAAATCTAAGTTTGGTTTTACTAATGATTTAGAAATTGAAAGGGCGCATCGAATAGGAAGAAATGAAAAAGGAGTTAATAAGAACAGAACAATAATAGTCAAATTTCTTAATTACAAAGAAAGAAATGCAGTTTTTGAAAAATTTATCAAACTAAAACTTTGGAATGAAAAACTATATGTTAATGAAGATTTTAGCAAAAGAACAACGGAAATTAGGAAAAAGTTGTTTAAAAAAGCAAAGGAATTAAGAGCCAAAGATAAATTTGCTTAAGTTATTTACAACAAACTTATTACGCGCGATTTTCAAATGAATTCTTTTATTTCTAGTTATTTAAATTTTAAAAATGGGTTCTAATTATCAAACAATTTTGAATCGCTATCATTTAACTTTTTTCAATTTAACGACTTGGTGCTTGACACTAATTCAGATCCTAATCTAAACTATTTTAGTGATGTAGGAGCTTTGCGAAACAATTGTTCCTATTTCTATAACAATGAAATAAAAGAATTTCTTTCTCGGGATCATTTAAATGTTATTCATTTTAACATTAGAAGTCTTAAAAAAAACTTTGAAAATTTGTGTAATTTAATAGAGGAAACTTCAAATACATTTAGTATAATTTGCTTAACTGAAACGTGGTGTGAATTTGATGACGCTAAATCTAATTTAAATCTCCATATTCGTAGTTTTAATATGATCCCACTAGCGCGTAAAGCAAATAAACGCGGAGATGGTGTACTTTTTTATATAACGGAAAATTTGAGGTTTTTTATTAGGCTTGAGATGAGTATTTCTGATGACAATAAAGAAATTTTAACAATTGAACTTTTAACCAATAGTTCTAAAAACATACTTATAAGCTGCTGTTATCGCCCACCATCTGGCCATATTGAAAGTTTTAATGCATTTTTGTGTGATGATATTTAAAAAAATAGTTTTAAGAAAAAAAAACTAAATTTTATAATTGGTGACGTAAATTGTGTTGAATATCACGTTAATAACAACATTAAAAAATTTTACGATGACTTATTCGAACATGGAGCAATTCCGCTAATTAACAAACCTACTAGAGTAACCTCAACTTCAGCTACCTTAATTGATAACATTATAACAACCGATATCTTTAATGAAACTCTTAAAAAAGGTATAATAAAAATAGACGTTTCTGACCACTTCCCTATTTTTTCTCTATTAATATTGACAACAAATTAATGCAACAACATAAAAAAGTCATTATTAAACGTTTTTTCACCGATGCAAATCTAGCATTGTTTAAGGATCAATTACCTTTAATAAATTGGAACCATATTAACAGTTCATTTGAAGCTAATGAAGTATACGATACATTCTTTCAAACTTTCTATGAAATATAGGATGCAAATTTTCCAAAACGTGAATTTATTATAACCAATAAAAGTTTAAAGTCACCATGGGTCAATAAAGATCTTAGGAAATCCTTCAAAAATAAAGCAAAAACTGTATATAAAGTACTTAAAAAAACCAACACCAGAAAATAAAGTTATTTATAAAAATTACGCTAAACTGTTTGAAAGTCAAAGAAAAAAATTTAAAAAAAGATGTTACTATGATTTACTAGAAAAATATAAACATAATTCAAAATGCACATGGCAAATTATAAGTCAAATTACTGAAAATAGTAAATTAAAATTATGCTCTGTGCCTAATACTATAAAAGTTGATGGCGTATTTTTATATAAACCCAAACAAATTGCAAGAGAATTAAATAAATATTTCGTGTCTGTTGGCCCTAATTTAGCCAAAAATATTCTAAATATGATTAATCCAATAAATGGTTACGTGTTTCCATTAATCTCTAGTTTAGATAAATTTGAAGTATCTTCTTCAGAATTTGAAAGTGCTTTTAAAATGCTTAAAACTAATAAAGCAGTTGGTCCTGATGATATAAATTGTAATATAGTCATAGATTCATGCGATACCATAAAATGCATTCTTTTTAAAGTTTTTAAATGTTCTATAAATCAAGGAGTTTTCCCCGATCAGTTGAAAATAGCCAAAACAAAGCCTATATTTAAAGGAGGTGAACCATCAAATGTCAGTAATTATCGACCAATATCTATCCTCTCTGTTTTTTCAAAAATTTTAGGAAGAATTCTGTTCAACCAAATATCTAATCATCTTGATGTTAATAACATACTTTACAAAAATCAATACGGTTTTAAAATAAGTAACTCTACTGAACATGCAATAGTTCATCTTACTCGTAGTATAACTGATTCATTTGAAAAGTCAGAGTTTACTCTAGGCGTCTTTATAGACCTATCTAAGGCTTTCGACACAATTGACCATGAAATACTGTTTAAAAAACTTGAACATTATGGTATCACCGGTAATGCTTTAAAACTACTAAAAAGTTATTTAAAACATCGCAAACAATTTGTCTATGTCGACGGATCTTCTTCACAAGATTATCTAAATATAACCTGTGGTGTTCCACAGGGATCTATGTTAGGGCCCTTATTATTTCTGATTTATGTTAACGATCTCCATAAAGTCTCAAAATTAACAACTATAATGTTTGCTGATGATACAAACCTATTCCTATCTAATAATAACATCAATAAAATTTTTTATGATATAAACATTGAACTAACAAAAATATCAGACTGGTTCAAGTCAAATAAACTTTCACTCAACATTGATAAAACTAAATGGATTTTCTTTCATCCACAATTTAAAAAACATTTACTTTCAAGTAATTTGCCTCTTCTTCATATTGATAATATTCAAATAAAAAGAGTAAATTTCACAAATTTCTCAGGTATCATTGTAGATAAAAATCTATCATGGAAGAATCACATCGGACATTTATGCAACAAAATTGCAAAAAGCATTGGAGTTTTATATAAAGCAAAAAGTGTTTTAAACAAGCACTCATTAACTCAACTATATTACTCTTTTATACACTGTCATATTAATTGTGCTAATATTGCATGGGGTAGTACCAATAAAAGTAAATTAAAGCCACTTTATTGTCAGCAGAAGCATATTGCACGTCCTATAAGTTTCTAAAATCGTTTTACTCACTCAAGGCCACTCTTATTTAACATGAATGTTTTTAATATATATCAAGTAAATGTTTATAATGTTCTTTGTTTTATGTTTAAATGTAAAACCAAATCATCTCCAGCTTCCTTTTTTGATTTATATTCTTTAAAAGAAAAAAATAAATATTCTTTAAGAAATCATAATTTTATTAAACAACCAAATTTTCAAACAAACTTTGGTAAATTTTGCATTTCTTTTCGTGGAGCTTTTTTATGGAACCAAATAATTTTAAAAAATTTTAATTTTTCTCATGAATGGAATTATTATGTGTTTAAAAGGAAACTAAAATAAGTAATTTTCTCAATTGAAAATATTTGTATATACTTTTAATTGTACCCAGTTTTGTCATCACTCATTTATATTTTACTTTTATACAATATTGATTTAAAGTTTATGTGAGAAACTATATTTAAACACCATTATTTGAATTTTGTTAAAAGTTGCACTGACATTATTTGTACAGTAGTCATTTATTATTTACTTGTTTACTTTAATTTTTATTTTAATTCGTAATATTTGTAAATAATTTGCATCACGATCGGAAAAGTTTAAAATTTGTATTTATTTATTTTATTTATATTTACTAAGTTCAAAGTTCTTCAACAGCGGTTCTCGGTGACAAGACCTGTATGGTTTTATTTGAGTATCCGCGTTCTTTATCTTTATTCTTTATTTTTAACGATTTCTTTGCATGTAATTTTTCTTATTGATATGTTTGTAAATATTGTGTTAAATATTGTAATAAAGAACAAAAAAAAAAAAAATATATATATATATATATATATGTATATATATATATATATTTTTTTTTTTTTACGTATATATATAATTGAAAACGATTTTATACAAAAAAACAAAAATATGCGCAATTAACAAAAGATTTTATATAATAATTTTATATAAATAATTCGTAGTTATTTTATTTGTTTATATTTACATTGTTTGGTTTTCCTTTTATTTGTATTTAGCTTTTTAGAAAAACATTTTTTTATAGGTTAATTAAATGATACAAACTTAAATTACGTGCAACTTGCATCTTTAAAAAATATTTGTTTAATATAAATACTAAAGTTCAAGCTATCTTCTGATTTTTGGAGCGTAAGCCAAGTAGTCCCAATGCGATTCTTTTCTTGCTTATAACTTTGTTATTTTGTTTCTTGGTTAATAAAGGTTTACTGCTTGATGCCTTAAAAATTGAGCAAACTTTATCCACAGCAATAAGCCTATTTTGTTTTTCTTCCTCGTCTCTTTAGCGGTGACCAAACTGTTGCATCATTCAAATTGCCCTTTCAGCGT
Organism: Hydra vulgaris; assembly: GCF_038396675.1. NCBI lineage: Eukaryota > Metazoa > Cnidaria > Hydrozoa > Anthoathecata > Hydridae > Hydra > Hydra vulgaris. Next base: position 56,447,928 of record NC_088927.1, on the reverse strand, counting down.
GATCGTTTACACAAACAATACTTTTTGCAAAATTTAAAAACAATTTATATGTTAATTGGCGTGTGCCAATACTGAGGTGGCAAGATCAGTCAATCATCAATTCGTTAATCTTTTATTCTGATCATATCAAACATTAACCAGGAGAACTCATCAACCAAAGAAGCTAAGCTAGGAAAATGCTGATGAATGTTAAGTTCAATTTTCAACAATTTTTCTATATCTTTTTTTGCTTATTTTCAGTTTTAAAGTAACATGACTTAGGTTTTGGAAATGCTAATATTGCAGCAGCAATTTTTTTCTTTTCTTTGAGTGCAACACCATCATCCAATAAGGCTAAAGGAATCAAGATACCGTGTATGTTTAAATTAAGAATTTAACAAAGCATCAACAGCAAATGGTTCTGTACAAACTGTTTTATACTAATGTATTTGATAAATAGCAGTTACATCCATAAAAGGAGCTTTGATTATATCATTTGATTGCAGGTGCCACTTTGCATAAAAACAAACTATAAATTCGGTTATTACCTTAAAATGTTCTCCATTTTTTTGAATAAAATCAATTTAAGTTGAAAGAATTTGCATTTTTAATAAATTTATAGATTTCCCAAGAAATCTTGCATGATGAACCACTCCAGTTTTTTGAATTTTAATAATAGAAGGAGAAAGATAGCTGACCACTAGCTCTGCAAGTTCTTTTCTATCTTCCTTTACAATATCATTTCTCAATAAGTAAGATCTACATTACTCAAGAGATTCTGTAGCAGCTTTTTCAACAACAGCTCCTTTAGTTTCTTTCCAACCAAATTTTACTAACATAGATGGGTTGTACTCAAAATTAGGCTGCTCAAACAAGTTTTTGAAATGTTTAAACAAAGGGTTATCGGGGGACGTAGTTTTTTTATTTGTTATAGCCTCACAAAAGTGTGTCATTCTCAACTCAAAAACATGATGACTGCAAGCTAAAAGAATTAGATATTTATTTAACTCAGTAGATATTCTTATTAAAGATCCTTTATGTATTCCTGTATTGATTGATGTGGTATCAAAACAAAGTAATATCAAAGTATATTAAAGATCCTTTATGTATTCCTGTATTGCTTGATGTGGTATCAAAACAAAGTAATTTTGCATTAATTCAGTAATTTATTCATGCATTATACATATTGAAGGAATGATACTTTTTGAAATTATTAATGGAAAAAAATTAAAGCATGGTCGACTTGCTGTTCTGGCAACTATTGATAATGAGTCCTATCTTCTCGGAGTTACGCCATAACCTTCTTCATCTGGAGAAGATCAGTACAATGGTGTAATGAAAGTCCTGAAAGAGAACTCGAATCAAAGATTAAATATCTTTGATTCAAGATTGTACTAATGCATGGGTAGGGAGAAGCTTGTATGCTTCGACGTCTTCTTTAGCAATAACTGCCTTTTCATAAGCTGTTTATTTCATCTTTCTAGATGCTGTTGACCTACTGCAATTTACTTTTGTAAGATCAACCCCAGAACTACAAGGATTGCATCAATAACTTTTGTCAAAAAGTTTGGAGAAATATCAGTAATTGTGGCAATTAGAGCAACATTAACAGAAATAATATCTTTTGGGATCTCAGCTTTTATAAGACTACTTGACTCTATAGAATGCCAATATTCTGGTTCAAACTCGGAATCAAAGGATGAATCTTTGCTGGTGTCCGTGCTAAATTCTAACTAAAAACTTAAAGACGACCATGCAAGAGTATATATATATATATATATATATATATATATATATATATATATATATATATATATATATATATATATATATATATGTATACATATATATATATATTTATGTATATATAAATATATATATATATATATATATATATATATATTATATATATATATATTATATATGTATATATATATATATATATATATATATATATATATATATACATATATATATAAATATAAATTATATATATATATATATATATACATATATATATAAATATAAATATAAATATATATATATATATATATATATATATATATATATATATATATATATATATATATATATATATATGTATATATATATATATATATATATATATATATATATATATATATATATATATATATATATATATATATATATATATGTATATATATATATTTATATATATATATACATATATATATATATATATATATATATATATATATATATATATATATATATATATATATATATATATATATATATATATATATATATATACAGACCAAGGGGCGGATCCAGGATTTTTATTGACTGATGAAAAATGCAATTGGTTTTTTTTGAGAAAAAAAAGGTCCTAGCTTTTCACATTTGCTATAAGTTCTAAAAGTTCAAGTTTGCCGTCTGTACTATATGATCTACATATACTAATTTGCTGGTCCAAATGAGCTAATTTTGCAGACATAATTAACTAAAATCCGTTGAAATGGTGTGGGGGTACGTTACTTGATTTACGCAACGTTAATACCATCTAGTTAAACTGAATACTTTTTAACGAAGTAATAGTTTACTTGTCATTTATGACTTTTAATCATGTCTAAAAACCCTGACCGAACCCTTATCCTCAGTCGATGTATTTACATTTAGTTCTTGGTATTCCCTTAGCCAGTTAATGTATTTGTGCCAAATAATACGCAAACCATCATCATATAAATTTATCTATATATTTAAATTAACAAAATATTTGTGCTTGTTAAAATGTTTTGGTCTGCAAAAAATGCTTTATTTAACGGCTTACTTTATAAAATATCTGAAAATTAAAATAGATACTTTAATAATGTATATAAATTTATAAAAATAGTTTATAAATATTTTCATATTTTTAATAACAAACTTCATTACTTGATTACAATAAACTTTTTTGTCAAATAATGAAAAAAAGAAACAGGTTTCAAATCTAATAAAAATAGAACTTAAGTAACTAAACTTAAATTAAAATATATTGCTTTAAATAAGTAAAAAATGCTTTTAAAATTTTTAATTACCAAACTTCATGCATTTTACAATTAACAACGATACTGTTAACAAATCTCAGCAAATAATAAAAACAAAAGCGTTTATGAATAAATGTCAACCTAACAAGATAAAGTTAATATGGTCGTTCGTTATTTAAAACAACATAGTTCTTTGTTTGATTTGGGTAAAGAAAGTTTCCGGTTTTTTATAAATGAATATAGAAAAGTATATTGTGATGATAGCAATCAATTTTAATTAAGTAATGTATTAAAGCATAAAAGTACTGAATATTGAATCTTTATCTTATCTTTAATCAAATTAAAGAAAAGCCATTTAGCAGTATTGTCTAAAGGACATTTTAATCCACCTATTTCAAATGATTTTGGATATTGACCAAAGTTTAAAAAAATAAAATACTAGTCAAAATTTCATACTCGTTAAATAAATCATAATTTCAAAATACATTTTAATATAGACAAGAGACTTCTTTGGTTTCGAAGAACACCTAAAAAATATGTCTAAAGATACTTTTCATAAATTTCTAAATTCTGTTTCAAGTAGTTCTGTAACAAATTTTCCTAACATAATATACTTGTAACAAAAATGTTTCTCTTAATAGGGTTTTAATCAGCTGGACTATTTCTTCACGTGTGTAATTTGTGAAATGCCTTGTGATATGTGTTGATATTATATGCCAATTTTCTGATTTTTTTCACGCATAGTGCTGTATCGCAAAAATCCAAAACCATCTTTTTTTGTTTATCATTTAGATCTCTGTGGAAGCGTTTTGATCATTGTTGAACCTAAAATATATGCCCACACTTTTTAGATTAAAAGTTTTCTATTATGTGACAGCAAGTTTAATAAAATCACCAGTCTTATTAAAGTTTGAGATAGTAGAAGTTTCAGGGTGATTAAGAAGAACATTGTAAGTATTATTAGAAAAAAACGTTTTGCTTTCTGAGTCTATTATTTGTATGTTTATGACAACGTGGACAAAAGTCAAACAACAAAAGAGTTCTATTGGTAGATAAACAAGAATTTTCATAAAAACACTTTTTTCTGGAACACTTTTTGGAAGAGAATTTATACCATTTATTTTCCAAAAACAGCAACTTCCTGATACAATAACATTTTTGTAACCTACACCTTGTCACAGAGAATAATAGTTCCTAGTAGAAATTTCTAAATTAAAAAAAAAGTATTAGAAAGTTCATTGCAATTTTAGAATAAACTAAAAATCTAACTAAGAGGAAATCTGTGCAAAATGTTATTTTCGTTTAACCTTTTTGAAGTTTTGATGGCAATCAGATCATAAAATAAAGAGTTTTAAAACTCGCAATTTCTTATGGAAATCTATAAAATTTTTAAAACGTTTTTAAATCGTTTGACTTCTTCAATGATAAATAACTAGTAGAACAGCAAGAAACACATTTCATCATTTTTCATAAACATAAACAAATTTTGCCATTTTCATAATAGACTAAAAACCTTTTCATTTAATGATTGGTATCCACTTTATTTAAAAAAGTTTTATAAACGGAGAGTTGATATTTAACAGAATTTTTAAAACATTTTTAAATCGATAGACTTCTTCAATGGTAAATAACTAGTTGAACAGCAGTTAAATAGGCTCAATATATAATGAATTATCGGGGGTATGTGTAGAGTTTTTTCAATATATGACAAATTGACTTTTGCTACAGTTGCTCAATGACATATTATATATACAGTTGCTCAATGATATATTATATATATAATATATTGTTGCAGTTGCTACAGACAATTTGCTATGTTTTTTAACTCACAATTCAATTTAAGTTGAAACGCTCCGAAATGTTTGACATTCTTTTGAAATTTTATGGGCATGTGATACAAAACCAGTTAAAAACATGGTTTTTCAGTGAAACATTTCATTTTTCCAAATGAAATATTTCCGTAACTTAGTCAACTTGGCTCAGCTACGATTTTGAATAAATTGTTGAAGTGCCTCATTTTGACTACTTGTAACCTTCATATCTTATTTAAATTATCATTCTCCTTTGCATGAAAAAAAATTTTTGTAAAAAAGAAAAAAAAGAAAAAAAAAAATGAGCTGACTGTTGCAATTGCTACACTTGCTACAGCTTGGATCCGCTCATGCAAAGCCGGTTACCCCACACCCCAATAAGGGAGCCCAGCAAATTAAGTGTGCCCAATTGCAAATTTATGAAGTTTTTTTTTCTTTAATAATGTCTAATGGAAAATATTTTAGGAGATCGGGGCCCCATTAGTAGGTTTTGGAAAGGAAGCCTTTGACCCAGTAGCCACAGGACTGCTTACATCGTTAGTATTTGTGAGTGAAGACAGCGAAAATCATTGACCTGCACTGAACCAGCGTACATAAATAAATAAATGTAAATTGTGTTTTTGTTTCGAAAATAATTGTTATTCAAAACAAAAACATCATAACTGTTTAATAAAGAATATCACAAGATTTAATTATTCATGCAAAGCAAATATATCTAATCCAAAGTTAAGACTTTGACTTTGAATTATTGATCAAAATTTTATCAAGATTATGTAGTTTATATATTATTTTTTAGTTTTTATTATTGGTATACAAGTACAATGGTTCCTTATTGCATCATTGTCATTATACTCAACATTATTTCAAAATGGGTTACCCTTTCTTCTTCTTATGGCTCGTTGTCGGCTAAAATAATTATTTATTAAATCTTGTCATGGTTATTCAGTTAAAACATACTAGAACCAAATTTCAAAAAGTATTAAGCTATATCGATAACAAAATTGACATTAATCCATATATATATATATTGACCAAAATAAAATAAAATAATATAAAATTCAAAAATATAAATATAAAATTCAAAACAAAATAAAATAAGCCTCAGTTAAAAATTTTGGACTTGAAATATTTTTTAAAAATGAATAAGGTTAGACACGATGGTTTTAAACATTGATCTTTTAAAATGAAAGTAAATATTTAAGTATTAGCTTTCATTTACTTCAGAAGAAAAAGTTGATTTCTTTGAGGAATATAGTTATTTAATATGAACTTATTTTTGCAAACAAAAAAGTTTTTTTTGGATTGACAGTTAACATGCTAGACTTTTGAAAACAAACGATAACTTTTGTTTTTGATTTTGAATTTTAGGTTTCTATCAACTACTATATGATATAGTAGTTGTACATATTAATATGTAAACTTGTTATATCATATTATATCTTTAGTTATGATATATTATAACTAAAGATATATCTTTATTTATAATTTGTAAAACTGTATTATAAATTATTCTAAAAATACATAGTTATGTATTTTAATAACATTTTGCATAATGTTGCTCTATTTTTTATGAATGTTGCATAATGTTGTTCTATTTTTTATGAATGTTGTATTACTTAAGTGATATTATGCATATTTCATTAACTTGTTGTGTGCAATATTGTTGTGTAGTGTTGCTGTGATGTTGATTTTTTGTTATCTTTTGAGTTGATTGACATTTGGCTTACCTTCACGTTGGTGTCTATTGTTAAAAATGTTAAATAGGTAATGCTATTATTAAAAATCACTGCTTTTAATCATACACTAAAAGCCAAAACAAACTATTTTTCCATATATACCATTTGTTTTATCTTAATTTGATTTTTTGTCTTTAGCGCTGTTTATTACATGATTTTGCAATAAATATTTTGAAGTCATGATGTACCAGCATTAATTATTTTCTAATAGCTAACATGAAATAATAATATTTAACAACTACTACTCTGGTAAATCACAAAAGCATTTCTCTTTAAGGTACATTCATTTTCATTTTTTGTATGTAAAGTTTTTCTTCTTTACTTATTCACTAGATTTTTTATTTTAGATTTTTCAGATGATGTATTTATGTGGTATAGAAAAACAAAATATTGTAATGCTTCGTAAATTTTTACGTTTACTAATAATTTTTTAAAGAAATAATATTGAAGTTTGCAAAAAAGGGTTTACAACCTTTTTTTTTTAATTTTTCTGTGTTAACAGTATCTTTATTATTAGAATTGCCGGATTTTTATAACTTTTTAAATCATTATATGCTAAGTTAATTTTTTTTCAAACATCTCCTAGCTGATATATACACTTTTTTAAAGTCATAAGATTATTGTATAATTTATTTTAAATGACAGTTTGTTATATATAAAATTTATTTGTGTGTGCTATTTAGAGTAAATAAAAAATTATATAGGAAAGATCACAATCTTGGAGATTCGTTTAAGATTTTTTGTTACTACTTTCAATTAAAAGTAAAATTTAAACGGATGATATTATGCTCGATGCAGATATTGGTTTAGAAAATGAAAACGTTAATAGGCAAGTTAATCGTCGCAGAAATGAAAGAGATCGGCTTAGGCGAGATGAAATTAATAATCGACAAAATGCTAGAATTGCTCCTAGATACGAAAGAATGCATTGTATAGCAAGAAGTAATACTATTCTAGATTATAATTATTTAGGAGAAATGAACTATATTTGTTAGAGATTTCCTGATGAAACACATTTTTTATGTTGCCATAATGGAAATGTAGTTTTGTCACAACCTTCACCATTTCCACAAGATTTATTTAAAGGAAACTATGCAAATGGAAATGCCAATCTGAATTTTTTAAAATATATAATATAAATATAGAATATGTGGTCAAGTTTTTCATTGTATAGGTAATATTAAGCCAAATCAAGATGTTCCGCCAACATATTGTCAACTATACATCTATAATCTACTTACAGCAGTAAACATTAGAATGCAGCAATGTGGTAATGATCTTTGCTTAAATGATTTAATGCTTTAATTGCAAATTTTTATTAGTGAAGAGAACCCGTTTGCTCTTGCATTTAAACACATGGCTGAAACTATATAAGGTCGCTCAGTATCAGTTGTAAAAATGTCTTTACTTGAAGGGCAAGATAGACGTCGCCATAATCTCCCTTCAAATAATGAAGTTGCAGTTGTATTGTACAGTTGGAACTTCATGTACTTTGGCTTTTTTTTATTTTTTCTTCTAAGAGAGTTAGAACAAAAACTAAGTATAAATTATATGATTAGTATAGTTAAATAAATGAAGTATTTATATCTGTACCTCAAAGTAAAATAAAGGAAATAGTAAAATAGTTAGTCTTTATTGATTTATTCTTGATGGTTTAAACTATGTAATTTTTTTTGTGTTTTATTAAATTTGTCTTAAAGCACATGAAATAAAATTTTGACAAAAAATAAAATAAAAAGTTAAATAAAAAAATGAAAAGTCATTTCTGGAAAACAGACATTTTTCCTTTAAACATTGAGGGGACACTAGACCTTATATTAACCTAACTTTGTTTCACATTGTTGTAGGACAACAGTCTTTATATCTCTGTAGATACTGAAAAAACTAAAAAGGTTTCCAATATAACTCATTTTCACAAAAAACTGGACAACCGACCTTTGTCTTCTGGGGTACAGATATTAGGATTTAAAATTTATTTTAGTTTAGAGTTTTGGTTTAGTTTATAGTTATTTTTAAGTTTATTTTAGTTAGTTTTAGCTTCAGTTATCTTTTTTCTTACTTGACACAACTTTATGGAGGAAATGAGTGGAATAGGTAAAAAAATTATAATTATATATTTATGTATATGTAAATATTATTTTATCGATTATTATGAGATATGTTTTTTTGTCTTTAGTGTCTGGAAGGAGCATTACTGGTAGGGCTGTTTTATATTTAATATATTTTGTATGGAGAAATATGTCCAATAGGTTAAAGAATTGTTTAATAAATATGCCATTTTTAAACTGTTCGCGTTTTACTCATATTTTGATTAAAGTAAAATTTTTCACATGTTTAACACTTTTTAATTTTCTCTCATTTTTTTTTTTTTTTTTAATATTTTTAGCATTGTTTTCTGTTACCTGTGAAAATGTTGAAGATATGCTTTTGTTGAGGTTATATTTTGATTAAATATAATTGCAAATATTTATATATTTTATTATATACTTTTATTTGTAATTTTAGAGTCGTTAACATTTGAGTACTTCAGAAATTATTGCTCCTAACACCAAGGGCTTCTCTTGGAGAGGTCCTTTAATAAGTGGTGTAGTAATGGCGGTATTCATGAGCCCTCCATTAAATGGAGGGCTCATCGATACCGGGGTATTGTGAAACACCGAAGAAAAAACAGCAACCAAAAGGTTTTAATTATCTTTTATCTGTGAAGATATTTATAACTTTTTTGTTGCTGCTTTTTCTTCGGTGATTTATTTCTTTTTTTTTTAATTTTGTAATTTTTTTTTAATTTGTAATTTTTTTTTAATTTGTAATTTTTTTTTAATAATATATTGTTGTACATTCGATTTCTTTTGGTTTTTTAGAATTTTATTTGTTTTTTCACCAATTAAACTTAAGTATATTTAAATTGATTCATTATATAATTATCATAATATAATGATGCTACATTCTATTGTTAAAAATAATTAATTAGTAGTTTAATTTATTGAACTCACTGCTTTTAACATTTACTATAAGCCAAGACAATATATTTAACTATGTAAATGCAATTTATTTTTTTCTTAATTTGATTTTTTATCTTTAATGCTCATTGTTCGGCTCCTTAAAGCATTTGTTATTTTGCTTATTAAATAAAATATCTTCTATATATTATGATGTCTTTTAAATTAAACTAAAGTTTTCTAAAACCGAACATGAAATAACGTCATTAAACAACCATTAAAACTGCATCATGGCAGCAACTGAAGTATGACAACAGGTTACCGAAAGCAGGTATGTTGTTTTCCAGTTGCTTTTTTATTTTTATTTTCTTAAAAGTCTACTTATCTGTTACAATTTTTATCTTAGGTTTTTCATAGGACGCATTAATGTACTATAAAAGATCAAAGTTGACATATTTTTTTCAATTTGTTATACACATGTTCAATTGTAAACTAAATTTTTTCTGTTTGAAACGTATTTGTACTCAATTGCTTAGTTATTTATAATAAACTTATTTTTAATAAATTTATTTAGTATTGTGCATTTAACGTTGTTAAGACAATTTTATTTTTTGAATAAATATGAATCAAGGGGATACCAACAAATTAATAACTCCTGTATAATATAAGTTAACGTCATATTAATCTCAATAATTAATTCATGTTATATAAAATCTAACAAGAATTTAGTTTTAGTTTCTCGTCAAGTTAAAGCATAATGAAGTGTATTTATTTTGTGTCAGTAACTAAAAACGTATTGTGTTGAACTTAAGAATGTTGAGGAAAACGTTTCTGCCTTACATTGATATGACCTATGTCAGTTTTGAATTACTTAATTAATGTTAAATAATTGGTAAATTAATTTACCTCTTCATACTTTTTATGTTAATTTTACAAATAGTTTAATTGTTTTAATTTGAAGGCGTTTTTCTAAAAGGGTATTAGTTAAGGTTTAGCAACTTTAAATTGTGGAAAACAGCCGCTATAAATTAATTATGCAACAGACTGACCATAACCCGTATTACAGGTTGCTTTCTGTTAGTTGTAATTAAACTTAATTAATTAAAAGTTTTACTTTGATTAAACTTAATAAAAAACATACAAACTGAATAAGATAAAGTTTAAAAAAAAGTGCCCGTTAAACTTTCCCCTGATTTTTATGATGCTTTTCAAAATTTCTTCTCAAAACAATTTAGTTCTCTTTTTCAGATTTCTCAATCAAAACATTAAGTATGTAGAACTCATATTCTGTGCATTAAATATGCATTTTGATGATTTCAAAAGTAATATGAAATCATCAAAAAGGTTCATTAGGGAATGCACGAATTGATTTATTTTAATTGGTTAACAGTCTGATGATCCTATGTCTATCCAATATGCCACATCTTTGTTGTCAAAATCCCGCCAGGTACCAGGATCAAAACCTCTATTGCAATTACTACTGGATTTTTGTGATGTCATTAATGTCCAATTACTACTGGATTTTTGTGATGTCATTAAGTCGCCAGCTTGTCATTGTCATCATCTTCTGACGCAGACACATACTTATTTAAAGTAAGGTCTGTATACGTTGATTTATTAAGTTCACTTTGACCTGTTATTGTTATTGCATCACGAGTAACAGAGTCGTTGCCTGCAGCTACTACTGCTACAAAATTATCAGAATGTGCAGCATTATTGTCCGTATTTAACGACAATGTAGATTTCAAATTTCCTTGGAAGAATGAAGTAAGTTTTGGCATTTTTTGCACAACACCTTCAGCCTAATGTTTTATTTCTTCTGCTTGTTTTATTTCTGTGCCCCACTAAATTGTTGACGCTTCATTATTTATTTTAAGTTTACTTTAACTTTAAGATAACTCGCTTACAATATGAAAAAGTAGACGTAACACATTTATTTTAGGTGGTCGTATACTAATAAACACAAAATTTTCAAAATGCATTCATAGATATAGATATAGTATTTTTTATTTAAAACACAGTAAAGAAAAAAAATTAAAAAAAAAAGTTTTTTAGTCAAGTTTTTGGGTCCATGGACCTTAAACATGAACTACGAGCTGCAATAAATAGCTTGTATTCTTATAATGGTATGATCATTATGTTTTACATATATATATATATATATATATATATATATATATATATATATATATATATATATATATATATATATATATATATATATATATATATATGAACTTAAAAGTCAAGAGCAGACAACCATAACAAATAATAATAATAAGATTCATATTTAAATTCAACACGATCAACGAGTAAATATGCTTAATTACATTATATATAAATAAAACAGAAAAAAAAACAATTGTTAACTTTTTTGGTAAATTACAGGAAATCAATTCCCATTTCCTGTAATTTACCAAATATTAAATTACAGGAAACCAGAAATGTTTTAACTACTGTAAACTTTCACACATTTGTGGAATATTACTATTATAAAAAGAATCGTTAGAATCGATAACTAAGGCTTTTTAAAAAAAAATATTTTTAAGAAGGGGGGACTTAATGTAACTATTTTTTGAGCTGACTTGTTTTTGTAGTTTTTTAGGAGAAACTTATTTTCGTGCTTGCATTTAGAAATCAGTTCCGAGTTTTTCTTTGATAAACATACTTGGTTTGTATTCGCAATTGTTTTAAATTTTTCTTGTAGGCATAGTATGCATTTTTTGAGATAATGTTAAATGCAGGTGCTGTTTAAAGGATTGACCAATTCAGTATAAAACCTTCAATAATTGTATCTTTTAAATCCATTACATATTTTAACGGCATGGAGTCTTTTGAATGCATTTCATTTTTAAAAGGTTGCTTATGATTGGCAAAACAATTTTTCCATTCACCCTCTATTATGCCAATATATTGTTTATCAGGTACATTTTAAGAGGAGACAACATATTTATATACCACATTTTTTGATAAACAATTTCCACTCATTAGACTAATGTTTTTTGTTAACAATTACATATTTATAAAGTTTTTTCATTTTGGGTTTCTTTTTTGCTTAACAAAGTATTATTGTAACCTTTTATAATTTTTTCCATATTTTTGTGCAACTGTACCTAACTTTAGTTAGTTAACTAATCGTATTTCGACAAAAAAATTTATGTAATTTATTACTGGGCGGAAATGCTTATCGGCAAATTTGAAAAACACTTTTCCTATGTTAGTGAAAATATTTTTGCTATATAGGAGGTTGGGGGGAGGGGAGTTGAACCGAATTTCATTTCTAGATCAATTTCGCTTTTGTGTGTTCTTTTTTCAGGGTCATATTTTAGTTCAAAATTTTCAAAGCTTAATTTATTGTTTTCTTATTAATTTTTTCCAAACTAAATTTTTCATACACGTCCAATCTCACTTTTTGAGGGAAGCAATAACCTTCAAAGAAGTTTGTTTTGAAAGTTTAGTTTATGTTCTTTTAGTGTATTGAAGGCTTGTGTAGGGGCAATTAATTCGATTCTGTTATCAAGATTTAATTTTGTAGCAATATTTTGCGCTTCTAAATTAATTGCATTTTCCAGATTTTAATGGGCTTTCTTGTAAGAACTAGTAACGTTGTCGCGCAAAGTTTTTCATAGTTTTCTGTTGTAAGGTTATAAATGTTATTTATTTTATCAGCAAAAACTAAAATATTATAGTTTGATTTAATTTTTAAACATCTTTAATTCTGTTTGTAATTCGTTAATTAAATGCAATAGGTCATTTTCAAAAAGTTCCAAATCAGGTGTAAAAGGTGGAGTATTTTTTGTTTTAAACCCATTATTATCATTACCTTGGTTCTTATTAAATACATCATCTATATTTTTTTTGGTTTTAAGAAAAACTGGGCATTCCAACGAATCCTTTTGTTAAAATGCTCAACTTTTTCAATTTAAGAAATAGTATAACTTTTTCATAGGTATATTTTTCAACGAGTAAGTGAAATTATAAGTTTCCATATTTACACAGAACTTTAAAACACAAATAAAAGTGCCTAACAAATGTTAATAAGAAGCCTAATGTATATTTAAACAATTTTTTAATGTATTATACAAAATAGAGTGCTCAATAATCTTAAAAGAGCGGAGCAGTTATAAATTTGCAGAAAACCATTTAATAAAATTTTTTTTTCTTTAACACTATGTTTCATTAATTAAGACTCATCAGAAATGAATGATTAAATAAAAATAAAACTTCAATTTATACCAAAGATTAAATTACGGGAAGTCGCATATGTCTTAACTACTGTAAATTTTCATACATTTGTTGAATATGCTGACACTATTATAAAAATAATTCTTTAGAATTGATTACTTCTGCTTTTTTTAAAAACAGAAGTAATCAACATTTTGGATATTAATAATTTTCTTAGAAATAAATTAAATTTGCAACAGTGGAAAAATACCGCTGGTGTTATAAATTGGTTCTCCATAATCGAAAATAAAGATGACTGCACATTTATTTAATTTGACTTTAATGATTTTTACCCTTTAATAACTGCAGAAAAACTTTACTTTATTTTAATAAGGAAACTTAAAATAAAAACAAAAATGACTGCTTTGATATAACAAAAAAGAAAAACATACATGACTGGTTTGATGTAACAATGGGCAGTTATGACGGAGCAGAAACTTGTGAATTTGTTGGACTACATATATTAAATTTATTAAGTAAAATAATCAATATAAAAGATTTAGGCCATTATTGCGACGATGGTTTAATAGTAATGCGTAAAAAATCTGGTCCATAGCTCAATAAAGTTAGAAAAGATTTTATAAAGTTTTTTTAAAATACTGGTTTTCAAATCGAAATAAACATAAACTTAAAAATTGTGAACTTTCTTGATGTCACATTTAATCACTCTGAAACTTCATATAAGCCTTTTAAAAAACCATAGGATAAATTATTGTATATCATTATTAACTCAAATCATCCACCCCATATTTTAAAACATATTCCGATTTCAATTAATAACAGGCCAAACCAATACTCCTCTAATGAAAATGTATTCAGTTCCTCCAAACGATATTTGAAGATGCCGTTAAAAAAAGTGGTTTTGAAAATTTTGAACTAGAATTTGATCCTGAAAAAAAGAATAAAAAAAAGCAAAATAGAACTAGAAATGTAATTTCGTTTAACCCCCCATATAGCAAAAATGTTTTAACAAGCATAGGAAAAGTGTTTTTAAAGTTGATCGATTTTTACCAAAATGAGCCGCTTGCCGTGCATTTTGATAAAATCACCTGGCGTTTTCAGCCCTGTCAACTTGGATTACCGCAATTTCAAAATTAATACTCATCAATACCCAGCCGGCACAAGTCGTCTATTAGACGTCTATTTCACTACTCATTTGTCTATAGACGTCTAAGACAGTTTTGAGACATCTTCAAAACGTCTCAATAAAAGATGTCTTAGACACGCTCTCTTCTAGACGTCTTGAAGATGTATTTTTTCTTGCGCGTTTAAATGTTATAATTACTGCGTCTTCAAGACGTCTAAAATTAAGGCGTCTTGAAGTTTATAATTATTTTTTCCATTCATCTTTCATTCAAATTTATATAAGCGTGAAAGAAACGGCAGCCATGTTTTTTAAATAGAAAAGTTTCTGAAGTAAAATTGTGATCAAAGCAGTTACGGTTAAAGAAATGATGCTTATAAAGACAGTTATTGCTTTCAGAACATCCTTAATGTATCTTTCGAAAATAAAACGATATATATATATATATATATATATATAGATACATATATGCATACATATATGTATATATATATATATATATATATATATATATATATATATATATATATATATATATATATATATATATATATATATATATATATATATATATATATATATATATATATATATATATATATATAAATATATATATATATATATATATATATATATATATATATATATATATATATATATATATATATATACCTTTTAATTGTATTTTATTGCAACATAATAATGTTTAATGTCTTCCTTTATATAGATTAGTGTCAAAATTGTAAATGTGTGTGATGTATTAAAATACTAATAGTACTTCAATTATTTGAACTGATGGAATTACTTTATTATAACAAAAAATTTGTATTGTTTTTTAATTCCTTAATTTTGACTGTATAAAATGAGGATTTTAAAATAACTCATATGTTGAGAAAACTTTTACTTATAAGTTTTATTTGTCTTTTCTGTTTTTATTTATTGTTATATATATATTATATAAAATATTATAAATCTTTTTTTTTGAGATTTATTATTTTTAATATTTTGTTTGCTTTTTGTAATAATCAATTTTACAAATAGTAATAAAATTATCAATAATTTAATTGTTGTTTTTATTGATATTCATCCTCTTGTTATCATTGTTATTATTAATATCATTGTTATTATTATTATTAACATTTTGGATTCTATTATAACTGATTCCAATTATAATAAAATCAAATATCAGTTTTAAAGTGTTTATTTCAAGCTAGGAAAATTAAATTATATTCAGGGATATAAATTCTGGGGAACCCTTGAATATACATCCCTTAATATAATTGTTTATGATTGTTAGGTATTTACATATAATTGATAAGTTATTTTTTTTTACTATAATACTTTTTTAATTCAATTTATTTTTTATTAGTTCTTATATTTTTATTAAAATTTAAATTTGCTACTTCTTACGGGTTTTCTTATTTATCAAATTTTTGAATAATTCGATGTGGTCTATGTGTGGAAAGAACACTCTCGAGTAATTGAAGATGCTATTCCTCATAGTTTGATTGAAACAGATGTATTGCGTTGGTCACCAAAAGAATTTTCATGGAAAAAAGCAACGAGTAAAAATAATCTTTTGATAATTGGCTACCTTTTTCAATTTTAAAAATAAAGTTAACACATGGTCAATTACTTAAATTTACTATTTTAATATTTACTTATTAATTCAAACATAACATATGTATCTATATATTTGTATTAGTTTAATAGTTTCAAAATATTTTGTAGCTGATAAAACTGAGTGTGAGTATACATCTCAGGATAAAGGAATAAAAGAGAAAGAAAAGAATGGCGATGAGATTAAGTGTTAAGAACTTGGAATTGATTTACTGGTGTTTCATGATGATACAAATTCAAAGCCCTTTGGAAATAATAATACTTCACACTGAAAGCGAAAAACACATTTAGTAAGTGATTGCAATGATTGTGACGATTCAACACCATTCAATTGGAACTACCAGTTATCAAAAAGGTTTTAAAACAAAAAAGTTCTATCATAAATGGTAATTATTTCATTACTTTAAATAAAAGTTTTGTAAAATTCCCATGTGGCGTTATTTGTTATATAGTAGTGGTATCACAGGGTTGTCAAAATGTTAAAAATCAGGGAAAGGTTGGGTAACTTGTTTTAGGTCAGTGAAAATTTATGGAGTTTAAATTATTTTCAGAACAAACCAAAGAAAACTTTCAACTTATTAAATTTTTTTTCACAATTTGTTTTTATCGATTATTTTTATTTTGTTTGTCAGCAAATAAAAATTCTATTGTGATTCTGGAAAAAATCAAAGAA
This sequence comes from Hydra vulgaris, assembly GCF_038396675.1. NCBI lineage: Eukaryota > Metazoa > Cnidaria > Hydrozoa > Anthoathecata > Hydridae > Hydra > Hydra vulgaris. The sequence goes on along the minus strand of NC_088927.1, from coordinate 56,430,854 downwards.
TTTAATTTTTAATGTAGGTGGCCACCATGTATAAATGAATAAATAACGCAGCAGTATTAACGCAGCAAAGGTAAAAAAGTGGTGAAGCCAACAATTACTACACTCTGGTATTGCACAATATCAATTCTGAAAACTGAACTTATGTTCATAATTTTCTGCAATGATTTTAAAACTGTTAAAATTTTTCCATTTTAGCAAAATTGTTTACTTCAAATGAATTAATTCAAATTTCAAATTCAAGTTTAACATATTGTATATCAAATGCTTTGCGTTATTAAGTTATTTAAATTTTTAATTATCAATTAAGTTAGAAAGGTGATTTATTTTACTTTACTATAAATTTATTTATTGTGAGTTTAAATTTAGTTATTGTGAGTTTAAATTTATTTATTGTCGGTTATAATTTATTTATTGTCGGTTATAATTTATATATTGTATAGTTGATAAAGTTAAAAAGTAGAGACCTCAATTTATTTAGTATTAGATGTTTAGATTTTTTTAAATCCAAATTTTAATATTAAATAATTTGAGAATATTGTATAAATTGTGTCAAAATTTTTGAACTATATATTATAGTTTTTAATGATAAACAGAAAAATATATTAAATTGTTTTTTTTTTTTTAGGTTTTCAACAACAAGTTCTGGCATTTCAAAAAAAAGTTAAATGGATGAGCAATATATCCAATTATTTATCTTTACCAACCACTTTAATTTCTTAACAATCTCCAATATCTTTATTAGACATTTATAAAATCAAAAGACGAGTTTTTCCTGTTTGAAGAAAATATGAAATTGGATTCATTCCTAGATGAAAAAGTAAGATTGATATATCGATATTATTTAATGTCGGTACACACATGTGTGTGTGTTCGGACACTTAGCTACATCTAGTTTAATGTGACTTTTACTTCTTAGATTGTACAATAAAAGCCTACAGGAGGGCTTGATTACAAAGATATGATCAAGAACATAATCAAACGATTTTTTACCGATTTTGTCAGTAAAATGGGTGAAATGAACAAGCCAAAATGAGTTAACCTTTGGCGGAACCGAGACCTACAAAACAATATACAAAGTAGTGACGCTCAAGTACCTAAAGATGACAAAAAAAGAATTTTATCAAGTTGTTCAGAGCCTACTTAGAAATGCCCCTGCACGAGCAAAAAAGATGACAGTCGTATAAAAAAATAATATTGATATTGTATTTTTTATTGTAGATATATAGTTCCTTTTACATTTTATTTATTAATTATCTTAAACGTAAAAAAATATAAAATATGATTTTAAATATAATTTAAGTCTGTTTTATTAGTCGATTCGGTATGTATAACTATAAATGCTGAGAGAACGTCTAATAGATGTCTCGGTAAGACGTCTTAAAGGTGTTAACAAATAGACGTCTAAAGACGTTCTTTAGACGCTCAAGCGAGTTTTCAATTAGGCGTCTATGAGACATCTAATACTAGACTGTTAACAGACGTCTGTCGCAATACGTCTTACAAACGTCTATACAAGACGTCTCAAAGGTGTTAACAAATAGACGTCTTAAGACGTACTTCAGACGCTTACTTAAGTTACCAAAGACGTCTTTGTGCCGGCTGGGTACTACCTTCAGTTTCTAAAAATTTGTTGATTGATTTTTCTTTACAAATACGTGTTTAGCGAACTTATCAAGCATAGCTTATATGTGTTGGATAAGTTCTGTTACAGTAGACTTCATTGAAATTTTTTTGAAGTTCGCATATGTTTTAGTTTCAGGATTTCTCCATTGGCCCAAGGATACATCGAAACCAAATGTGTTATTAGTTTGCAAGAGTTTATTGAACTGTTTCATTCTTTTGCATGCAACGCATTTGTCATAACGGTAATCGTATGTGTACGGTTCACAAAAAAAGTTTTTTGTCATTTTAAATTTAATTTTGATTGAAGACGCTGGAATTGATTTTCTTAATGCATCTAAGGCAAGCCGTATATTTTAATGCAAACTACAAACACAAGCATTATGCGGAAATTTTGTAACAAAGTTTACATTGCGTGGACGAAGGTCGTAAAATTTGTTGAATCCAATTTTTATGTGCTGATGCTTTTCCTTGAATAACTCGAAAGCTTCTTTTAGTATATAATATAAATGACGTATCGGAATATATTTTAAATTTCATTCAGATAATTGAATTATAGTGGTATCTTTTTTGTTAGGTGATATTTTGAAATTTCATCTTCATTATAAAAGTTTACAACTGCTAAAACATCACTTTCAGAAAAAGCATGCACCTTTAGACATGCTGAAGTAAGACCCGAATTTTCTTTACAAGCGGAGCTATTTGTAAAAATAGAAAAAACTTCAGCTTATTTTTTATTTGAATTTGGTAGTGCTTTTTTCAATGTTTCAATTTTTCAAATACGTTTTTAAAAGATAAGCTAAGTCTTTAAGATTGATTTAAAAGTTTTTTTTTTAGAGCGCAACTTTTTACTTCCAATTTTGCTTTAGCAGTGTAAGCTACTTTATTATTAGGATTAGATTTCAACTTTTCTCGATATCTCTGAACATTTCTTTCTTTTTATCAGCATTCCAAGAAACATAATTAGCTTGGTATTCTGCATAAGGTATTTTTCTTACTTCTAATTTTGATTCCATTTCTTAAAAATTTACAACTTCATAAGAAAATGTCGACATAAATCCAATAGTTTACAAATGATAACTAATAGCCCTTAATAATACTAAAATGCAAAACTTATTCGACCAAAACCCAGAACGAAATCTGAACACTTGAAAAATATTTTGACTTCATTACCACGCTCTTTTATAAAACGCTAATTATCCCGTTTATGGGTTCAGTAACTCAACAGCTCTTTAACTATAACTATAAATTAATATAATGCTTTTTAACCAATTTTTTTTTGAATAGTGATGGAAAGTTTACATAAAATTATAGAGTTGTTAAAAAAACCTTGCCTTAAAGCCTTACTTCATTGTAATAATTAAATATTTTTAGCTTTTAATTCAGTGACGCAACCTATTTTTTGTAAACGTGTTTGTGACAAAAAAACACTTGAATTAATTTTAAAGAGTACCCTGTAGGCACAGCGACTAGACAAAAACGTGAATTTCACGTCATTTTGGCACGTGACATTTAGGTGACTTTTTGGTCCCCATGAAATGACCAATTCACGTGATTTATTGACGTGTTTTTCACGTGACTTTTGGCGCGTGATATTTAGTTGACTTTTTGATCCCCATGAACTGTCTAAAAGACGTGCTTTTTACGTTAATTTTGCCACGTAATATTAAAGCAATAACTATGCTTTATAAAACGAAGTGATTGGATTCGTGTAAAGAAAATAATCTCATCGTCGAGGAAATGTTTAATACGTATTAAATTACATGGTTTTATTAGTCAGTATATTAGTTCTTGACATAAACATTTTGAATTTGTAATAAAAGCTGCACTTTTGTAAAAATATCCTCCTTATATTCAATAAGTAATAAGTACAAAGTCATAGATCTGCAACTTACAAAGAGCACGCTTCGATCCACAAAGAGCGCACTTCAAACTTAATCTAACGAATCAGTCGATATATTCTCCCATAAAAGCACGCTTTAAACATAATCTAACGAATCAGTCGATATTTTCTCCTATAAGAGTACACATCAAACTTTATCTAATGAATCAGATTTAGCTGAAAATAAACTAATAAAATTTTAAATAATAATATGATTATTTAATAATTATCTTAAATCACAAACTTTTAAAACAAATTTTACTTGGTAAGTTGCCAACCATTTTGGCAACAAGATTTTCTAGTTGTTTTCTTTTATCTAAATCATTAAATAATTTTAAGAAAACAATACTACATACAATGTAGAAAAATCAAAAAAAGTCATTTGCCTTCTAATTTTATACTCCTGTTGCTAAAAAAAAAATAAGGATTTAATAAAAAAGATATAACAAAAAAGTCGACAGATAAATGAAAGAAAGAAGTACAAAATAATAAACACAAGTCTAAAAAATTTTTTTATCTATATATATCTATATCTAATATCTGTATATAAATAAATATATATCTATATATAAAGTTAATAACTGATGCGTGTGATTAGAAAAAGACCTGTACTCACCTTATGTGATAACATCTGATTAAATAATTTGTTTTCTTTGTTTTCCATCTTCTTATATTTGCACTTGTTTCTGCATTAACTTGTTCATGCATTCACTCACTAGATGCAAAGGTGACTGCCCACGAAGTTGCTTTAAATGAGTAATCTGCAAAGTTTTGAACGTTAAATGTAATTTTAGAATGCACACAGAAAAATTATAACAATTTTTAAAAATGTAATATTTACCGCATAACCACACAACATTATAGGGGGGATTTTATATTATGATTTTCCTACCCATGGTGAGATTTTCATCTTGAGGCTTCTTTGCTGTGGAAACATTCACCACGGCTAAGGAGCCTCATCTACCCTTAATTATATATAATATATTAAGTATAAAACTAAAAGTATGTATAATAAAGTATTGTCAAATTAGGTCACCAATAAATACCGAGTGCTGAAAATTCAACTCAGAATCAAGATGCATTCTCCAACAAGACATGAACTAAACTAAATTCTTACTACAGGGTGCGATCACAAAAAAAGACGAAGAGAGGGAAAAGTGAATTTTCTCTAACTTTAAAAGTTAAAAGGTTATTGTGTCTTACTACAGAATGATATTCCAAGGCAATAACATAACAATACCATTGGATCTTCCTAGTCAATAATATTTTATACAAAACTTATCATTTGTCATGTAGTTTAATAAATTTAATATTAAATAAGGTATAATAACTTATTTATTATTAAATTAATTACATCGACAAATTTGGCAGTCTAAAATATTATATAATATATAATAGGGTAGAAAAAAAAAGTATACCTTGTATTAAGGTTTGATTTTTTGCATGTTGCAATATGAGAATTATCTGCCATAACGTTACACGATTTTTAACTAAGCTTTGATATATATTTATTAAACCTGAATTGATAAAACTTAGATATAAAATAATATAATATGTTTAGATAAAATATTATATATGTGACATTTTATTTTTGTTAAAAATGCATTGCGATGTTATAAGATATCTTATACCCTGATACTCTTTTTATTATTATAAAACTGCAAAATAATTATATTATTGTAAAAGTATAATAAAAAGTAATTACAATAATGAATATATAAACTACATATTTCATATAATCATTATATTTTAAAAATTTTGAAAATTGTTTGCGGAAACTATCCCGAAAAAATTTAGAATATTTTCCCAATAATTTTTCCCATAATTTTGCATTCAGCCAAGTTGATGACAATAGTATATACTTTAACTTGCATGTATGAAAAACTTTTCGGATATTTGGAGAAAGATAAATTTCAGAAAAATATCCGGTATTTCGGGAATATCCAAAAGAAAATAATCCCTGAAACTCAATTTAAAAAAAATAGTAAACAAAATAAAGAATATCTTTCCAAGTTTCTAATCATAGGTTTTTATAGAGAATAAAAAAAGATTCAAAATACACAGTATATTGGCAACGTAACTTTCATGCTTCAATCAAGTATAATTGTAACCTGGACGAGGTCACCTAAAATATACATGATTGAAACGTGAAGAAGGAAACCGGGTAAGAGCATGCATCAAACTTTATCTAATGAATAAGTCAATATTTTCTCCAATAATAGCTAGCGACACCAAATTTAGCTAAAAATAAACAAATAAAAACTTAGATAATAAAATGATTATTAAATAATTATCTTAAATCACATACTTTTAACACAAGTCTTACATGGTGAGTCGCCAACTGTTTTGGCAACAAGGTTTTCTGGTGTTCTTTGATCTAAATCATGAAACAATTTTTTAAAAAAACAATGCTATATTTGAGAGAAACTTGCTTTGAAAGTCATATTATATATACATTAATAATTTCATAAATACAATTCAAATATATGTATTAATCATATATTATTTAAATAATATAAAAAAATGAAATAAATAAGTATTAACCTTTTTTAACAAGTAAAGCACAAGATCAAGATGTCATATATTAAAAAAAGATAAAGTATAAAATAACAATATATACATATATCAATAATAAATAACATAACACATTTGTTTATTGATATTATCATGGATAAATTTTTTAACCTTGCTGATAAAAACCAAATAATAGAAGAAAATCTATTTTTAGTTTTTATCTAATCAACTCTTGAGTAATAATGTATGCAGAAGTTCAACAGACATTATTATTGCTCAAGAATCAAGAATAAGTTCTGCTAAAACTTATAATTTGTCCATGTAGCTTACTAAATTTGATATTAAATTCGTTATAACATAACTTATTTTGTACTAAATTAAGTATTTCAGACTTCGAATTTGTCCAAAATGGACAAATTCGCGAGTCTAAAATATTATATCAGAAAGTAGAAAAAAAGCATACCTTGTATTTGAGTTTAATCTTATTTGTGTGGCAAATAGGGACGCTTGGTACTAATTTATTTAACTTAATTTGATGTAATTTGGCTATTAGATATTACAACTTAAAATATATTGGACTATTTAGTTTTGTTTTAAATGCATTGCGTTTAAAGATATTATATAGACCAATTTTATTTTTTTTTTAATTATGATTAAACTACAATAAAAATTAATTATATCATCAAAAAATTAAAATAGTTATAACTAATATAATGAATACAAAAACTATGCTATAAAAAATATATAATATAATAAAAAATATAATTTTATATTTCTTATCACGGGTTTTTATTAAGAATAAAAAAAGTTCCGTTAGACGCGATATTTTGGCACGTAACTTTCACGTAACTTTCACGTAAAATAGTAACCTAGACGAAGTCACCTAAAATATACATGATTGAAACGTGAAGAAGGAAACCGGGTAAGAGCATGCATCAAAATTTATCTAATGAATAAGTCAATATTTTCAATAATAGCTAGCAAAACCAAATTTAGCGAAAAAGAAACAAATAAAAACTTAAATAATAATATGATTATTAAATAATTATCTTAAATCACATAATTTTAAACACAAGTCTTACATGGTGAGTCGCCAACTGTTTTGGCAACAAGATTTTTTGGTGCTGCTATTTATTTGATCTAAATCATAAAATGTGATACTTTTAAACGATTAATTTTAGCTGTAATTGTTTTTTCATTTAAGTGCTAAACAAATACTTACAAAATCAATAGTTTAAAATATAAACTTTGGCGCCCCTAATATGTAAATATACAGTTACAATAAACATTTAACACACAAAAACACGATTTAAATAAACAATAAACTAACAAACTTATTCTTTCAAACAATCACCTAACTACTACTTTTTGATTTAATTATTTTTTTCATTGAAGTGCTGAGCAAATATTTACAAAACCAATAGTCTAGCATGTCAACTTTGGCGCCCCTAATATGTAAACAACTCACTACTTATACAGATTAAAGACGCCAAATAATATTTTTAACATTTACTTTTTTAAATCCAAATTTAATATGAAAAAAAAAACCCGAAAAAAAAAACGTTAGCTACGCCAGCGCGGCGCCCCAGAAAAGCCGGCGCCCTTTGCGACTGCATAATTCGCATAGCCCTTGCACCGGCTCTGAATGTCAACCTGCCACACTTGTACATAGCTATATATAAAACACGCAACTATTTGAAAGCTTAAAATTTCTTTTTCATTCAACGTACAACTTGCAATATATATTTATATAGAAGGAATTAAATTGTTTTAGCCATAATACTTTTATTAAATTATTTGTTTTGTATTTTTCCGAGCAGATGTCTAAAACTCTAAAGACCAGAGTTAAGGAGCAACTACGTTGCTGCACATTTCTTTTAATATATCTGTTTTTATAGAAGATTTTCGAGTGTGCAACTTGTTGGTCTTATGTTTTTCACGCATATCTCAAGCATTGAAAAAGCGTCTTACCCTTGTGAATAAAATAAGTATACTTTCAAGAAGAGACAAAGATATTTCTTTATCAACCTGCAATTCAGTACTGTACCATATTTTTTAAGTTACTTATATTAACTGAGTTGTTAAGCATTTCATTAACCAGAGCTTTGCTGTTGATAGATGTTACAAAAAGTTTGCTTTGTTTACGAAAAATTGCTTCACATTAAAAAAAGATATTTTGATTTTAAATGTTAGTTTTTAAAAAAATCACCACTGTTATTAGTATCAAAATACATAATATGTAATATTTTCATGCATTGTTTTTTACATAGCTTATCAGATTTAGAAAATTTGAACTTTGAGTAAAGTTTTTGCACAACATAACCAGCCAAATATTAAATTAAACTTAATTCTTTTTCATAAAAATTATTGGCTGACAAAATTTCACTATTAGATGAAGCATTATGTTTACTTTGTGAAAAATCTTGAAAAATGTGGTTGGCAATTTCATTAGTCAAAGTGTTGGTCAATATAACATCATCAAGCTTAAATGGCAATAAGTTTTTAGGAAGAAGCCCATAAAACTGAGTATAAAATTTTTCTGCATCACCGTTGTACTTTGAAATAATAATCTGCAGTTTTTTTCAAAACTGAAACTAACGCGTTGCTTTGAAGTTTTGACTCTTTCTTTTTTTTCAAAGAAATTCTTCAGGCAAACATAAATTATTATTATTTTGTATTTTGCCATAAAGAAAATAATTATAAAATTAAACTTGAATAAAATGTATATACACTGCTAGGGCTAGAAGAAGACAAATTCAGTCTTTTCGCGAAGCCCCATAAATCATTTGACAATTTATAAGTAGTCTATTTAACAGTAATTTTTTAAGATCAAGATGACAAAATGTCATGGAGTTTTTATCTTTGCTAAATGGGTTGATGAGTTTGTGTTTTAAAGTTTTATGTCTTTTTAGCTATATTTCGTTTTGAAAATTTTACAACACAAGTTGCAGGATAAATTGGATACCAATCAATCTTTAGATAATAATACATTTAGTTCTCGTTCAATTTCCTTGTTATTGTCAAAAACTCCATCAGTAATCGCTATATACAAATCTTTAAGCTGCGTTTCTATATTATAAAAAACTTATATAGCATATAAATTTCATTGCTTATTTTTTAAAGTTATGCAAGGTTAACGGGCCAAATATCAATTTTAAGTTGAAACGGCAAAATAATGGAAACGGCCTGTTTGCCCAGACTGTCTATTTCTTATGAGTATGATGCAACTAATACTAAAAGATTGTATTAAACAAAACGTATAAATTTGATTATTTAAAAGTCTTGTTTTTTAGATTTTTTTCTGCTTTAATAGGTTTATAATAGAACTTTTTACATTATTTCACAGTTTTAATTATAAATAAAACGTCAAGTATTTATGTGTGTAATAAATAAAAATTACCCGAACACAAAATATTAAAATGTTTTATCATTTTTGTACATCAATATTATAACAATCAACATTATAACAATACAACAGCTAAGATAAATACTTAATGGTTGAATGCGTTTGAATGCTCTTATTTTAATTAAAGATAGTGTTTTTATATCGAGGGTAAAGGATTGACGTTTAAAACATTAAAGGAATAAAATACAGTTTAATATTATTTCATTATTACAACATTGCAGAGAATATTGTATTGATTCAATAACTCGATTTCAGTTAAGAAAAAAAAGGTAACAGTTTTTCTTTAATAGATTTTTTATTTGGAAGTTTTTTATAACAAATGAAAGAATACTAAAACTGGCATTTATATTGTAACACCATTGAATCCAAAAAGTGGTGTTTGTGGCATAATGCTGTAATTTAAAATTTCTCATTAAAATACTTTTCAAGATAAGTCTTAGTAATTCAAGCTATAGACAGAATGACAAAATTTATTCAATAGACAGCATCTTTTGAAATAAAAGATTTTATTTTTTACCAGACTTTTTATACATATATATAATATGTAGCTACCTGGCACATAATATTTAATTTGGTGATACCTTTTCTCTTAAATATATATTGTCTAGACTTTTAAACTACAAAAGCATAAACCAGCTGTATTTTATTTTAGTTTTTTCACTAATACTTCATTTTTGTTTTTTGTAATTTATTTTGTCACTGTTTATTTTACATACAATTAACTTTAATAAATTTATTAATACAAATATATTCATATGTATACACTTATAAATAAGATAAAAAAAAAATTAAAATAATGACAGGAGCAAGTAGAAGACTGCAGTCTTATTAATCAGGCCCCTTTTATTTGTAATTTTGCAATAAGTTTCACGTGAGATTAACGGGACATTTAAAATTCATAAGTAGAAATAAACCAAAAACAAAGCCTTGTACATAACGATCTGATAGATGAGTATAGAAAAAAAACTAAAAAACTATTTGTATTGTGATATAATCATCGTTTGTGGTCATTCAAAAGGGATAAATTCGTTTTAGTTAGTTATGATTAATTTGATCTTTAAAAATAAGAGAGGATGTTGAGGTCACTTAAGTCAAACAGGTGCTGTTTGACTGCTGCTTTAAAGAGATTTGATGACTTCATGTTTTTGATTTCCTCTTTAAGGATCGAATTTCATAACCGCGGTCCTCGAGATAAGATAGAGAAGTTAGATATTTTAAGTAATGTCATCAGTTATTTTAAGTAAACTTTATTAAAGTAATCTTATATTAAAATCTTAACAGTATATCAAAAATTATATAGTTAGTGGCATGATATTTGTTAAATTGCAAGAGGGGTCAAAAAAAACTAAAACCTTGGATATCTCTAACTTAAATAAAAATCATAAGGGGTATACGTGTTGAAGAAAAGATAAAGACATTTAATGTATAAAATTTTGCACTATCTAAGAAACATAAAAAATAAAAACCTTTTAACACAAATGTGTTAAACTACTGGTGAAGCAATTTAATCTAAGTGCAATTTTAAAAGAAGTGCAATAGGCTGGTTTAAATTGCATGTTTTTCCGCATACCACCTGGTTGAATATAGAGTTAGACAATAAAATGGTTCCGCAAACCAAAAATTTTATTTACGTTTTACAAATATGGAAAGTTCTCTTCAATTAAGCAAATTTAAACCTTTTGGCTTTCAAACTAAAAATTTTATACGACTACTGTTCTTAATTCCATGAAATCTCTCAAAATGTGTTGCAAGAGTCAGGGGCGCCCAAAGCATTTTTTAGTCTTTGAGATACCTAACTTCCAAACATTGAGCAAACTCTAAACATTTATATCTTTATACTTATGTCATATAAGGATGCTTTGCAAAAAATTGCGGGTATTGGAGCTTGGGAACAAAAAAGCCCAAAAAATTTAGCATCTTCCAGTTTCAAACGTGAGAGCAACAAGTTGATAAAATATTTTTTGTACTATTTTCAACTAAACTTATATTCATCAATAAATTTTAAGTTTCATAGTATTATCTCTTAGAGTTCAAAAAATATAACAATATAAAACTTGCAACCCCCTCAAATTGAGGGGGGGGGGGTTAAAGTTTATATGGTCATATTTTTTGAACGCTATAACATTTTACTATGAAATTTAAAATTTATCGATGAATATAAATCTAGTTGAAAATAAAACAAAAAATATTTCATCAACTTGTTGCTCTCACGTTTAGAGCGGCAAGATACTAAATTTTTGGGGCTTTTTTGTTCCCAAGCTCTAAATACCCCAATTTTTTCCAAAGCATCCTTATTTGACATAAGTATAAAGATATAAATGTTTTCAGTTTGCTCAATGTCTAGAAGTTTGCTATCTCAAAGACCAAAAAATGCTTTGGGCGCTTCTGGCAAGAGTTGCAACTGCTATCTACTGTTTTTCTGCCGTTGGATTAATGTTTCAACGTCAAATATTATTTAAAAATTAATTTATTTGGATACATGATGTCGCTTATTCTTGTAGTGCAATTGCTTCCGATTTTCTTTTAACTCAAACTCTAAACGGATGGAAAAAAAAAGAAATGTCTTTCCATAATTACTTTTAGAAAAGAAATAATTGAGTTAAAAATAAGTTAGTGCTAACATTTTATGATAACCACAGCAGTGCAAAAAAAGCAAGTTTATTTAATAAGTTTGCCATCGAATGATATGCGCGTTTTAAGAATGGCAGACATTTCTATATTTGGAGCAATAAAACATGGTTCAGAAAAAGAAGCACGGGATTGGAAACAAATAAATCAAAAAAAAAGGAAATAAAAGAGATGTTGTTTGAGAAAATTTATAAAATTAATGAATATCTATATCATAAACCCAAAAAAAAGTTTTTAACACACGAGCATTTGTACATTCAATGATCAAAGTAGAGATCGCTGTCTTAGAAGAAATATTCCCGCAAAGCCGTTTAATATATAACGGTTATAAGTAACAAAGTCATAATTTCTGACATATTTTCTGACACCTAAGCTCATTTGTTACACAACGTAGCATTTGTAAACTCATAATACTCGTGGTTTAGTGAAAACCATCATGTATTTAAAATGCTTAATCAATACCATATATCAATTGAATACTTTTTTTTGAATAAAAAATTTTAGTTGAAATTTATTATTATTATCCCAACATTAAAATTAATGAATAAGGATGTATCAGTTTAAATATCTTAAATGTTGAGACATTATAGAACTAAGAGAAACTAAAAAAATGCAATTGTTTATACAGAACAACGAATACAAGTCAAAACAATAGATTTGAATGTAAAGTTACGTTTAGATAATTCGGCATTATATTCTATTGGGTACCATTTTGCTTTCATCCCACTATTATTGAATAAGAATTCTGGGATCAAAATGAAAAATGTATAAAAACAGCCATTCAAGTTTCTCAGTTTTTAATACAAACTCACTTAAGAGCTGAATACAATTAAAGTTTTTATTTTGATCGCTTAATTTAATTTTTGACATTTTAAAACCTGATTACTCTATGTTTTTATTTTTATCAGTCGATAGCTTTCTTTGACAATAAGTGAAATGAAATAAGCGAAAAAATTTAAAGAATCCTAATACGCTCAGGGTGAATACGTTTTCAAAAAGTTGATAAACTTCCCCTCCTTCGTACGAAGCTCATGATAGTAAATTCTTAAACAAAAAAATTTTGACAAGATCAGAAAAATTATAGCAAGCTATCTAAAAATTGGCTGTTAAAGTGATTTTTTTATATAAAAATATATTTAAAAGTTGCGACCAAACAAAATTATTACATATTTACAAAATCAAAAATGAAAAAATATTAATCAATAATTCTTAAGAAAGCCTAAACTTCAACTCTAAAAAAGTTGTTTAAAATGGTTTTTAATCTTTTTAAACTTACTTGTTTTTATATTTGTACTTGCATTAGATTTACACGAAGAAATCTTTATATACTCATAGAAAAAAAATGAAAAAATTGCATCCTGCAAAAAATATAATAAAATAAAGAAAGAGGTAAGCTTGAAAAACACAAAACTTCAATTTTATAAATATATTAAAGCACACAAGCATAATTTCATAATTGGTAAAAATTTATCAAATATAAAGCAACAAAGACTAGTTAAGATGCTATAGCCAATAAATAAAGAATTACTCAATCAAATAATCCAAACTTTTAATTCAATTGTTTATTTTTATATAAATCTTAACGCGTTAATTTGAATCGTTCAAAATAAATTAGTGCATAATAGCAACTTTTGATTATTAAATTCTTTTATAAACAAGAAAAAAAAACTATTATACTCCATAATTCCACACGTTTGAAAAATAGCCATATTGCTAATGCATACTGATATAAAATTTGATACATGATTATTTTTTTTTACAGATAACTTAAAAGACTTTGTTTTAACCTCGCACTCCTTGACCTGAAATATGAAATTTGACAGTTTGCCGGTCCAAGAAAGTCAAAAAACTAATTAATTGAGATTCATTAAAGCAAAGAAATTATATACAATGAATGACTAAATGAAACAGAAAACAACATTAAAATCATGGCTTTTTCCAGTATTAAAATGAACAATGCTGCATTCTATATTGAAATCAGAACTAATGGAAAATTTACAAATTTCTTTGTTATAATAACTATAAATATTTTTTGCATCTGTGTTAATTTTATTTTCATTTTTTCAACAAGAAAAATATCGAGATGTAAACTTTTTGAATATTTAGTTCTTTCGATAATTTGTTTTTAATTGCACCAGCTGGCAAACGTTCAAGGTAGCAAAATTCTAATGAGAATAGATCCTAATAATAATTTCTGAAATGGTATTAAGTTTCTTTGCATTTTGAAACGTTTGTCCGCGTTTTGATCCTAGTAAGCTTGCGAAAAGTTTAATAACTCTAATTTTTAGAGCCACAAGGGCACTTTATTGAAATTTTATTTGAGTTTCAATTTTTTTTAAAAGTCAAAACCCATTGACATAAAAATGTGTGTTTGGCAAGATTTTTTAGTTATTAATTCTAAAAGCACGTTGTATTTAAATTCAGGCACTTGTGGTTTTTATTGTTTCTAATTATTTACATTTAACTATCATTGTATGGTGGTATGTTAAGAGTTTTTCTTTCTGAAAACTTAGTTTAAATGTCAAAAATACGATTTACCATTAAGTCTTTTGTTATGTTATAAAGCACATTTTTTTCAAAATCTTTTGGAGCATTAGTCAAGGAATGTTTCCAGATTGTCTAAAAATTGTTAAAGTAGTTCCTATGTACAAGACAGGAAATCTTACTAACATAAATAGTTATCGTCCTATATTGGTTCTCTCAGACTTTTCAAAAGTTTCAGGAAAAAAAAAGGTTCAATCGAATTTACGCCTATGTAACTAATAGTAAAATCGTATACAAAAACCAATTTAGTTTTAAAACTTTTAGTTTTTAAAACAAATTAGTTCAACAGAATACTCTGTTACACACTTTTCCAACTTACGCGCTACATTTCAGAATCTTTTAAAAAATCTCATTTCATATTAGGAGTATTTTTTGGCTAATCTAAAGCTTTCAATAACGTCAACCATTAAGTTCTAATAGAAAAATTATCATCATATGGAGTAAAAAAAAACACCCTTGGTTGATTGAATAGATAACAAATTGTAAGCAATATGTTCATTATAAAAAATCTTCGTTGCACCTCTTCTCTTTATAAAAAATTTAAACAATCTCCATAAAACCTCAAGCCTAACCATAATAGTTTTTGCAGACGACACAAATTTATTTCTATATCACGAAAATAATAATATTCTTTTCAATAATATGATTACTAAATTAAAAATTATTTCCAATCGGTTCAACATAAATAGATTATCTCTTAACACTGCTAAAACTAAATTAATACTTTTTTATCCACTCTATAATAAACATAGAATACCACATCTGTTAGCTGAACTTTACATTGACAATGTAATCATGAAAAGCGAAAAAGTAACAATATTTTTAGGAATCTATATTGATAAAAACTTTTCTTGGAATCATCACATTAACATTATTTCTTCTAGATTTTACAAATGCATTGTTATTTTATACAAAGCTAGAAACATACTCAATACACGGCAGTTTACGCAATTATACTATTCATTTGTGGTGAAAGCAACGATCGCAGCCTCATTAGAGATCTTTATTTACCGTTTCCTCTTGCTTTGCTTGAGTGTTATACGCACATAACATTAGATTTGTTTGTTTATTTTGCCGTATAATTACTTTTATAATTTAAATGTTTTCGTACGTATTTACAATAACCGTATAATATATTTGTACTTTGCAAGTTATTTATTGAAAATTATAAATGTAAAAATAAAAAACAACTAGTTTTAGATATACTTCAAGAACAATATTTATGTTAAGAGTAATAATAATAAAAAAGTAAGAGTAATAAGCATAACAGAGTAACTTTATTAAAAGTTGGTTTAACTTAATATTTTCGCTCTTTTAATATTAAAGCTGTAGTTTAATGATCTATTTTTTTCATTTTTAATTTTATGCTTTGAACTTAGGTCTGTTGTATTACTCTTTATTATTATTATTATTATTATTATTATTATTATTATTGTTGTTATTATTACTATTATTAAATCTATTGTAAAAACGATTTACGGAAAATAAACAGCTTGTTTTTGTTGTGTTATTGTTGTTCTTCAAGGTTTGTTACCGCATTAAAAAAAATTAAAAATTAGGCTCCTGGACTTTAGTTGCTGTCTCGACATTAGGGATGTTAATAACATAGCAAAAAAAACATTTTATTTTTGAAAAAGTGTAAATTTTTAGGCAATGCGATAAAGTCATACTCATAAAATCTCCTGAAAAACGCAGAAACTTATTGGGAAGAACTAAGATATATGTTTATATTATTGTATTGTCGTATTTGATTGCAAAATCAAAGTTATATAAAAATATCAGTATCAAATTAAAAAACAAACTACTTGTAGCAATATCAACGAGCCTCTCAGCACAAACAGAAAGATATATACATCAGTTCAAAAAGATTTACGTTGAATTTAAATTCTGACCATCAAAACCAAGACATTCTTTGATGAAGTCTGAATTCTATTATTGAATTGTAATTTAGTTTAAGATAGCGTTGAAAATATTTTTTATCCCCCTCTCTGGTATCTAGTGGTAAAAAACTTTTCAATCTCTAATTATATCTTCAAAATATTTACACCACATTACTTTACAATTCTGTTAATTAATATAATGCAACGTATAATATAAAAAACATAACATTATATAACGTAGTTTAACAAGTTTAACAAAGTAAAATGTAATTTAACAAATAATGTTTCTTATCATAAAAATTTCTTCAAAAGTAAAAATAAAAAAATTGTTTCTTTAAATATAAACATGTTATTGTAAAGGAAACTCTTTGAACACTATGAACTTTTATCGATAAATGATATATCATAGTTTCAGTGATATATCAAGTTTTATATAATATATCTCTGTTTTAGTGATATCAGTGGCGGATCTAGGTCCTTGTTCTAAGGGGGGTAATTTGATCAACAATAAATAGTCTGCTTTTTTTTTTTTCAAATAAACCATTTTTTTATTTGATTATTTAGAATAATTTCAGAAAAGTTTGCTTATAAATATATTGAATAAATCTGTATATAAATATCTTGAAAAAATCAAACGTTGAAAATAACTATTTAGTCTGTTATACAGGGTGGATGCTCGAAATTCTGACAACTTTAAATTGCCGGCATTTTTTTGTTTTTAAATTCTATGTTGCGAAATTCAAACATTAATTAAAACAAACATTGTATTCTCGGGTAAAAAAATAAAAATTGCAAATTTAGCACATCATGTCAAAGGAATATGGCCGTAGAGTTGCAGTGGTTGAGTTTCTCTGCGCCGGGCACTCTGTCCCAGAGATTATAAAATGGTTTGGCTTCCCAAAAGCACAATTTATGTTATTGCAAGGAGGTTTAATGATGGTGCAGAGTCTGTAGAACGAAAAGAAAAGAGTGCTCACAAATCAATCAGGAATAAGGCCTTCATCAGCAAAGTATAGAAGTCGATCAACATAAACCCTAGCACCACCATCAGGAAACTGAGCAAAGATATGAATGTGTCTCATTACACCATGAGAAGACTGATCTGTGATGACCTTTGGCACAAGTCCTATGTCCTGAAAGTCAAGGAGTTTTTTTTTTTTTTTTTTTTTTTAAGTTTTATTTTTGTCATTTTACACATTTTACAATGTTATCTATAAATTCAAATAAATATATATATAATTACAAGCTGACTGGGGCAAGTAGAAGTCAAAATGACTAATCATCAAACCCGTTTGTGAAATATAAAAAATAACATTTAAATTTTACATCTTCCAATATTATATAAAAGAGTGAAATTAATAAGTTTAAAAAAATAATAATAATTTGGTTAGAAATTTTAGAAGGTTAAAAAAGAACTTAAAATTAAAAAAAGAATTTAAAGTTAAAAAAAGAAGAAATTTAAGATAAAGTTAAAATATAAAATAACAAAAAAAAAATCACAAATCTGTACATATTCGTATACATATTAAAAACAATAAACAAAAAAAAAAAATAATTTTAGTTCGCTTCATATGCATATACATATTCAATACAATATTAAAATTAAATAAAGTACATAAAAAGTTAAAAATACAAAACTATTTCGATTTTTTTTAAAAAAATGAGAGAATGTACGTAATGTTTAAATTTAGTAAGTGTTTTTTTATAGTTCTTTTAAATGTAGCGATAGATTTTATTTTTTTCATACTTTCGTCAAGAACCGAATTCCACAATCGTGGTCCCCGGCATATAGTCGAGAAGTCAGATTTTTAGAGTGATGTTAGTGGGATGTAGTAATTACTCATTGAATGTCTTGTTTCAAAATTAGATTAATTCGAGTGAAACTTTTGAAGAAATATTTTGGATTCATTTCATTTTGAAGTTTAAACATAAATAACAAATTATGGTATATATTTAGTTTGTATACATTTAGAGCATATATTTCCTTGAGTAACGGCTCGGCACTTTCGTATCTACTTGCGCCCAAAACTAATCTACTTGTTTGCTTTTGTATTGTGTAAATAATTTTTAGGAAAGATAAATGATTGTTTGCCCAGGCAATATTACAATAGTTAATATGACTATGTATAAATGAAAAGTATAAACTTTTTAAACATAAACTATTTAAAAGATGTTTTGTCTTGTACATAATACCCAGTGTCTTTGAAACTTGGTTCTCGACTAGCTTTATTTGGCTTTTCCAATTTAAATTCTCATCGAAAATTATTCCTAGTATTTTCTTTGAAAAAACTCTTTTTATTTTAATATTGTTAATTATTAGTTCAGGTAATTTGAGTGGAAGGTTCTCGGATTTAGATGTCTTAGCAAACAAAATATATTTCGTTTTTCAATATTTAATGAAAGTTTATTTGCTTCAAACCACTCATTAAGATATATTAATTCTGTGTTTACAAAATAAAAAATATTTTTAAAATTTGAGGCAGAAAAGTAAACATTTGTGTCATCAGCAAAAGTAATATAATTAAGTATTTTTAAAGACAAATAAATATCATTAATATAAATTAAAAACAGCTGGGGTCCAAGTATTGATCCTTGGGGAACTCCGCAATTTATTGATTTAAATGGGGAACATGTTAAGTCATATGGTACTCCTTGTTTACGATTTTGTAAATAACATTGCAGCCACTTTAAATTGGAGTGAACTACTCCATAATTGTGTAGTTTATAAATTAGAATCTTGTGGTTGACAGTATCAAATGCTTTTGATAGATCTAGAGAAATTTCGAGTGTGTAACTGTCGTTATCAAAACCATTTAAAGTTTGGTTGGCAAGATCAATTACTGCATATTCCGTGGAATGGTTGTTGCGAAATCCAAACTGTTTATGATAAAGAATGTTGTTTTTTTCAAGATAGTTGTACAATCTGTGCATAATACGCTCTAGTATTTTAGAAAAACAAGAAAGTATGGAAATTGGTCTGTAGTTAGATTTTATTGAGTCATCGCCGCCTTTGTATATCGGATTTATTTTTGCTAATTTTAGTTGGTCAGGAAAAATGTCGCTTTTTAGGGAAAGATTAAAAATTTTAAAAAGAGGTTTTTCTATATGATCAGATGCTGTCTGCTTCAATGAAGGAGAAGAGAGTGGCTAAGTGTTCCGTTCTTTTAGCATCAATAAAACATGAAGCTGCCGGTAAAATTCGTTTTTCCAACTTTTTATCAACGATATTCCATTTCAAAATTGAGCCCGCTAAAATCATGGTACACAGGCTGCAGTCTTGTCTGCCTTAGGTAAATCTGGCCCTGTCTGTAATGTGCAACAAAATAATATCTTTAGTATATTCTTTTTATTATTAAAGACTTTTATAAATTTAACAAAAAACAATATAAAATTGAGCTTTCTAGTTTTCGAAGATGCAAAACTATCAATAATCTTTTCGACATTTATGACACAATATTTATGAATGTGCATCATAACTTATCCATTTAATCGTTCTTGTCTTTTATTGGATCTTAACCAAGTTTAATGCCTTTTTAAAACCAATAAACTACGTTCTCCCAAAGCAACGCTAACAGGAAGGGTGCAAAACAGATGCAAAATACATTTAATTATAGGGAAAACATTACTATCACATTGTTTGTATGCTTCCGGTGCACATTCAGGTAGGTCTTGTTGCTTTTTAGATTGCGTCTTTTCATTTTAGCTCCCAAAATTCGATTTCTGAATAAACTTTCACTAGTTGGACATTCTCAGCAACAGTGTTTATGTTGGGCAGGCCTTTCATAAAACTCAGTATATTAGTTATGGATGCTGTTAACTCTGTCTTAGTTTTATTTAACAAATTTCTAGGTATTGCTACACTTAATTTAAAAGAGTTTAAGGTTTCATCAGAAAATCTGAACTGTAAATCTAGAAGTGTGCTATCAAGTAACGGTAAATAAACATTGACCCTATAGTAAGTTAGAGGATCATTGGTATTGAGGTTTGCGCGATTAGTTTGTTTTCCTGTAAATCGTGGAATCTTTATTTTTAAACCCATGTCTTCTAGTAACTTTGATGCAGTCATAAGTATAGCATTAAAGTTTTCTTTATTCTGACGTCTTTTACTTAATATCTTTATGGTATGTTTAAGAATAGTTTAAGCATATCCATCACCTATATAAATTATACAACAAATTAAAATTAATAAAAAAAAAATTTGCTATCAAAACCAAACCTATATATTATTTTTCGTAAGTTTTTAAAAACAGTTTTAAAAATTTATCATAATAGAAAGATAGTATTTTTACAGTTTTTTATTGTTATCTAATTATATAATTAAATGAATTAATGATAATAACATTATAATGTTTCGAAACTTTCATCGTTTTTCTTCGACATCGTAAAAATGTGAAAAATGCAACAATTTTTTTGTAATGCTATGGAATGGTGTTAGTTTTGTTTTAGTTTTAGTTTTTGTTTTAGTTTAAAAAAGTAAATATTTAGCTGCAGAATAGGTTTTTGTATTTTATTTTTTCTTTTACAAATTTTTCAATAATATTTTGATGTTTGATATTTCTTAAGGGGGTTAGTTACCCCCCTTTATACCCCCGCTCCCCCACCACCTTACCCTTTGTATCCGCCACTGAGTGATATATCATAGTTTTAAATGATAAATCAAGTTTTATCGATATATGGTATATCAAAGGGTACCACTTTAAATAGTTAAGTAAAATCTTATTTATAAACATATATAGTCAAAAGTGCTTAAACAATATAAAGTCACATAATTTTTAGTATAAATTTTTTTCTTAAGTTTAATACATCGCGACGTTAGAATTATCTTATTCTTTCTCCACATTTTTTACTTTTGAGATAAAACGGTTAAAAGGAAAGACTTTAGGGGACGACATAAAGTTTTTTTTATAACTAATGTTTTTTCCGCAACTTTTTTACTTATAACTTAGATTTTAATACAATGGAAAAACATTATTCTGAGGTAGGCAACTCTACCAATAACTTAAATTTTTTTAAAAGAGGAGATAGAACACGATAATTCTAACATCGCGACATGTCGATATAAATGTTGATATGATTGTTGGATAAGTATGAGTATAGATGTGCGATCGATGTTTGTCGGATGCCTTGAGATGTCCAATACCCATTGTTCTAGAGCAAAACTAAAAAGTTTTAAAAGCGACATATTCAAAATTTCTATACTATATCAATGTTTAATGTTCACAGCCATTCCCAATAAAAAATGCTTTGGAGGTATGAATTAACATATATGTTTATATTCATACCTCCAACGTTTTTAAGGTTCTAAGTTTAGAAAAATTATCGTAATGCTTTTTATATAACTGTTTTTAAACTTGGGGCTATTTATAGTCATTTTCAACAACTAGGAATAAATCTAAACTACAAAGTTTTAGCAAACCAAGTGTTAATTAAGTCGGTTTATTAAGTTTTTTAAGCTGCGGAAAACCTTATTTAGGTAAAACAGCTTTAAGTTTCATCAAGAATATTTTAATATGTAAAATAAGTTAAAATTGTAAATGTGGTTCCTCCAAAATATTTATTCGTAAATAATCTACCAAGTAGCAATAAAATGGGATACAACATAATTAGTATTTGTCTTTCAACAAACTAGAATGCTAGAGAGGTCTCAGAAATATTGAATATGTTTTAAAAACATTTAAGAAACCGTTGATGCGTTTTTAAGCAATCTTAAAAACAAAACTAATGCAGTGTTTTTTCTATTTAACACTTTTGTAAAAATGTCCATTAGTGTTAAAATATAACAAATATAAATAAATATAAGTATTGAATATTCTTTGTAAAAAGACGACAAACTAATATATTTAAACTCGTTTATACAAAACATTAAAAACCATTTTGAGTTTCTTATAAAAACTCATAATTTTTTTATGGATTAAAAAAGGTTATAACAAAAATAATAAAAATAACAATAATAACAATAATAGTAATAATAGTAATAATAAGAAACACTGGAGAACCCAAAGTTTTTTTGAATGGAATATGAAGTAAGTTATTGATTAATTTATAGGTGCTAAATTAAAAAATGATCCTGTTTTTTCTTTATTATGTCAAGTTTTTAAATTACAGATTATAATATATAAATTAAATTATATTCATTTTCTTAAAAAATGTGATAAAATGTCAATTATAAAGTACTTAGCCAATATAAGCTTATTTTATCTAAATATTACCATACAAAAGAAAATAAAAGACTAGGCTAGACTGCAATGTTCATTTAACACAAATAATGTTTTTACAAATAATATGGCTACTGAATACATCAATTTTAATTAGGGTAAAAATGTACGTTTATAACTCTTTTTGGAATGTTCAGATTGAGGACTATGGCGTTTTATGCTCCAAAAAAAGTCGACTATCATATGTATATCCCAATTACCTTGAAAACGTTCTTCCACAACCTTCAAGCCTTGATGATATTGTTATCATCACTGACAGCACTAAAATTTTCACGAAATTGGCCATATAGCAATGCAGAAAATATAGTTTAATGCTCTTATTGCAACTAAATGCCTTATAATTTTCCAAAAGTCGCTAAACAGTTTCTTTGTAAATTATTTTGTGTCTATGTATTTCCAAGAAAGTTCTTAACGATGACTTTAAATGATATTAAAGCATTGCTCTCAATATTCGACAATAGTTCTGGTAAAATATTTATCTTTGATAAGCTGTCGAATTCGTGTACAATCAAAGACACCGCTTTAATTTTTTTAATTGGCAGTTCAGGAAATACTATAACAATGTACTTAAAATAATCGTCATTAGTTGTCAGTGCTATCACAAATTGCTTCATGAGACCTAATTTTATGTTCAAAGGTGGAAATTTTCTTTTCTTTTTGTCAACAAGTAGTTCATGTAAAATGTTTAGATCTCCGGGCTTCAGATCAGACCTTGGAGGCTCGTTTGTTTCAACCCAATGCTTATCTCGAGCTCTTCTATGTTACATACAGAGAAAGCAAAGATACTTTGTGTAAAAACTTTTAACCAAGAAGGAAACACACCATTTTAGGGTCAACACAGATTGTCCAATGATGCTTCTTATATTGTAATAACTCAATAACTCTCTTTAAATCACAATATTCTTCACGAAGACAGAAAGAATGCCCAGTATACACTGCACCAAATAAATCGCTATTATGTAGCAGGACGCACTTGTCGCTCTTCTTTAAATAATCAATGAACATTCGACATTCAATTTAATCTGAAAACCCCAATTCCCTAAGTAAACCAGATGTATTATAGAAAAACATAAAACCACTTCAATTTGAAACTACTGCAGAAAATTATTTTCTCTAGTATGAAAGTAAAATACTTTTATTCCTTTTTCAACTATGTTTTTTCTCATTTAGTCTTGACGCTAGAGTTTTTGAAGCTTTTTTTGGTAGGCCCAAATCATGTGCCAAATCATTCAATTCTAGCTGATCAAATCTCTTAAGCTGAATTGTGATATTCAAAATCTGCATCATTCCTGTTACTGTCTTCTTAAACATCTCTAATTTCTTCTAGAGAAGATTGTTGTTTGAATACTTGCACTGGTTTTTAATTTTAATGAAACGTTGATCTTAAAGTTGATGGTAAATTAGGATAAACTATTTTTCTTTCATTTTTTTAGTTAAGGCCTTTTATTAGACAAAAGTAACAGTCTGTTGAATGATCTTTTTCCTCCCACCAAACCTTAGGAATTCCGAGGTTCAGTGTGAGGAAAAGTTTTGTTGTTTTAAAAACACGTGAGTTTTACATTTAAATGTAAAACACGTGAGTTTTACATTTAAATGTAAAACACGTGAGTTTTACATTTAAATGTAAAACACGTGAGTTTTACATTTAAATGTAAAACACGTGAGTTTTACATTTAAATGTAAAACACGTGAGTTTTACATTTAAATGTAAAACACGTGAGTTTTACATTTAAATGTAAAACACGTGAGTTTTACATTTAAATGTAAAACTCACTTTTTTTGAAAACAACAAAAACTTTTAACAAAATTAAAAATTCTTAAAAAAAATAGCTCGTAAAACGTGTAAAACTATATGTAAATCACAAATTTACATATATTTTTACATGTATTTGGCTTTACCATCTGAAAAGAAACTGTGTTTTATCAAAAAAATACATTAAAATGGTAGTAAAACTAAATGAATGGTAGTAAAACTAAATGAATATTAGATAAATTTTGTTTAAAAAAACTTAACCAAAAATTGCTAACTTGAAAAAAGCAATAACAATAATAATATTTTAGACTACAAGGAAATTAAAATATCAATACTATATTTTCTGAATGGATGTCAGAAATACACATTTCATTCTATATATACAATGTTTTCCTTTACGTATATTTAAGGCTGACGGTTTTTGAAATACGAGGCCACAATTGTCAGTCTCTAAAGTAATGTCCTAATCTAGAAACTAAAAAAAAATAATAAAAAAAGTTGTCTAAGAAAAAAGTCGAGGGCACGCACCCCTTTATCGGCTTTATCGGCCCTGAAATCAAAATTAAAGTTTTTTTTATATATATAACTTGCTTTTAAGCAAATTTTCTTAAAATTATTTCCAGTTTCTTCTACAAAATGTCGAAGTTTTTTTAAAACTCTTATTTAGACTTTAAATATTTAATTATGGACTTACTAAATATTTAGTGGAGTGGGGAGAGAGAATGTTGATACAAAAAATATGCCATACTCCAATTCCCCCCACTTCCAAGTTTTCATCACTTTGATTATTATTGTGAAGGAATTTTATTTTTACCATTAAAAATATTTTCGTTAGGATATTGATAAAAACAATGCTCAAAAAACATTTACAAAGTTAACATATAGAACTAAATTGTTTCTGATCATGATGCACTGATTATGAAAGTCGGGATATTTTGTTGAACTTTTTCAATTTGATAAAATTAAATTAAAATAACTTTTTATCCCAACCCTCTATGTATATATGCGCGTATTAGGTTATTTAAATGAATACTATGCATGCATTTAAATAACCTATCTGTGCATACCTACGCCTTAAATTTATGCAATGTGTTCTGTGTATGTGGAACTGGACAATACATATACAAAGACTTTGAGAATACACAAGAAAATAAGCAAGACAATAGAATAGCGAAAGAAGTTATGAAAGAAGGTTTCTATATTTTCTTAAAATTTTCGTTTTGTTTTTTATATTTGTTTACGGAAATTATTTTCTCTCACTCTATCCTTGTAAACTTATATTATTTAAATTTGTGTTTTCTCGCAGTGCCGTAGCACGCCAAAAGGACGCCCGGTGCGAGACTGAAATATGGCGCAAAGTAAAAATAATAATGATAATAAAAGGTCAAGCTAATTTTTATTTTTAATAAACTTCAATAACAACAATGTTTCAATATTTTTCAAATATCGTTTTGAGTTTACTCTTCTAGCCTTCAGTGCTGCGAAATCATTTATAACATCTTCGGTGTTAATTCATTTGTTGATGATAGACAATTTTGATAATCTGTCTGGGCCCATTGAAGACCTTTAATAGTTTTTTATGATCTTCAACTTAATAAAACTTTCACAAGATGCAACTGTCACTGGTAGTGTCAAAAATACCCTCTGACAGATTAGCAGGTAAGCAGCTTTCTAAGAATATTTATGAATAAACTGTAAAAGATCAATTGGATTGGCACTTTTTAAATTAACCATTAAATGCTTTAAATTTGATTTTTGTATTCAATATTTTGACGTGTTACAAAAAGGAAAAATTTCCGCTCAAAAATTATGAAATATCTTTATTTTTTATATCTATATTTCTAAACTACTGGTTTAAAAAAGTTTTACGTAGAAAAAACTTACATGTTTGACACCAAAAAAACGTTTTACAATTAAAAAATGAGTTTCATTTATGTAGAAAGCCAACATATTTATTTTATTTACAACTAAAATTTAATCTCAGTAATATTAGTAAAACTAAAAATTCATAACATCTAAAAGTAATAAACTAACATTAACATAACAATAATGTTAAAATTATTTAGCTTGATGCAATGCAATGAAATCTGGATAAACGGTAAAATTGTAAGTTAATTGATGCGATGTCACATTCATTCATACATACATTGTATTTACTTTTTACAATCTGTTTTTAAAATCGCCTCCTCCTTTTCTATTTGATGCAGAAGCTAAATTAGTTTATTGTGACGCAGAAGCAAAAATTATATGTATACAATAATTAATTATGTAAGTAATGAAGTAATAAAATGATTTGTAATTAGTTTTCTGACCCGCCAAAAATTTCCGCGCAGTGCGACTGCACCTTTCGCACAACCAGGCTCCGTTTTCTCGTACATTTTTTTCTCACTCAACTTAGCTTATCCGTTTATTCTCTCACTTTTTTCCGTTTTTATCAGTTTTATTTCTTTAATATTTTTTTTCTGATTCCGATTTTTTTAAATATTATTGTTCCTATTAATTTTTTTTTTCTAAATGTGTTATTGCAGTTTACTCCATTATTTCTTTGACTTAATATTTTTTTATCTTATATGTTTATTAAGGTCGATTGACAAGTTTTTAACTATACGAATAACATCGAACTTATTTTTATAAAGTATAATTAAGTTTTTAATTTTTAATTTTATGGTTAAATAAATAGAAATGGATAATAATATTTTACTCAAAGACTTTTCAAACTCATAAGCGCAAATTTTTCTAATTAACAATTTTGACTCGTAATAATGTAAAACATATTTGTTTAAAACTGAACTTGGAGCTTTAAAAAAGAGTTTCACTGCAATACACATAAAAATGCAATACACATAAAAAGTATAAATAAATTATTTGACAAACTAAAACAGTTCGTAATACAATGCAATTACTTATTTATATGATTTACCTAAAATAAATACGGCGCTTCGATATATCGCCTCAAGCAAGGTTTAACCTGTAGATTATACACCAATAACTTCTAAAAGAAAAAAAAATTGCAGGAGGATTGTTTATGGCTTTTGATGCTGATAATCTGATACTAATGGAATAGGAACCTAACCACCAAGTGGGGGAAGAAGCTCCTTAATATGTTTTGGAAGACCCTACTAACTCATCTTTTTCTTTTACTGTCATTTCTCCTAATAATGAAAAGGAAATATTAAATACTTGCGCAAAAGTTTTATTACAATACGTTTTGTGCTCGAATAGATTTAAAGAGATAATTATTCTTAACTTCTAAATAAATTTTTGAAGTTTCTTTTAGAATATTCAAGAATTTATTTAGAATGTAAAAATTCATTAGAAGGAGAGCTTGTAAATTTTTCCTAAAAACTTTAGTATTATTTTAATAACTTAACTATAATTTTAATAACGTGATAAATAAAGTAAGTGGACAACCAAGGTCCCCAAACAGAGGAAAAATGATTTGTCAAAAAAGTCTTTATCAAGTCTTAGATAAGATCAGAGAACATATAAATAGTTTTCCAACAGTGGATTCACATTATTGCAGACAGAATACTAACAAAAAATAATTAGTGTCGCCATTGAGTACAATTGAAATGAACATGTTGTTTACACAAGCTTACCCAGAGTTCAATGTAAAAAAAAATGTTTATTATTCAACTTTTAATACAGAGTTTAGTTTAGCATTTCATAAACCAAAAAAAGATTTGTGTGATTTAGGTCAAGAGTATAGAAACAAAGAAGATGATCAACAAATAATGAAGCATAGAGAGAGTAAGCTTTTATCTAGACAAGAAAATGTGACCTAGCTAAAAGTTGCAAATGGAGAATGAAAAACCACAGCAGTTATAACTTTTGATTTAGAAAAAGTATTTCCCTTTCAAATTGCTAATATTTCTGCATTCTATTATAAAAGAAAAGTAAATTTCTATAATTTCACAGTCCGATGTTTTTTAAATAACAAAAGTTTTTGTGCACTTCGGAATGAATCTATGACTGGTAGAGGTGCAAATGAATTTAGAAATTGTCTGTATAAACTATTAAACTTAATTGTTCAAGACTGTCCTACCATATCAATTAATCAAATTATTTTGTGGTCTAATTCTTGTGTTCTCCAGAATAAAAACTCAATTGTGTCTGTGGCAATAAAAAATTTTAAAATGAAAGCGGAATATCACTTAATGAACAGAAGTATAGTGAACCTGGTCATAGTTCAGTACAGAACATTGACACTGCGCATAGTGCGATTAGGAAAAAATTATGAGATTTACGGTTCTCCTACCTTATTTAAACTACTGTTATCTATTGAAAAACTTCTGGAGTAGAATTGAAAGCCATACATATGTACAAAAACGACTTTAAAAACTTCAAACTTGCTTCCAAGTCTTATATTTCCATAAAGTACCTTATTCAAAAGTAAAACTAATCTGTCCTGAAAATATCTACCTTTTTATATTAATTTCAAAAAATCTTTGTCAGGTCCGATAGTTGAAGAAAGATTGGTACCCCTCAGAAAAAGAATAAACAGAAAGTTAAATTTCTGAAAGCATTTCCTCCATTAAAAATTATTCATTACGTTTTTTGCTCTCGGATAAAAAATTTAATGATCTTGAGTCAATGATAAAATATTTTGTTGGTAATGATCTTGTATTTAATAATACTTTTTTCAAGTCACAAGTCTGAACAGTTAAATATATCATTTTGTAAGATTTTTTAATAAACATTGTATATATTTATTTCTTTATTGTAAAAAAAAAGGTTCAATAATGGAAATGACTGTTTTTTATATTTAAGGTTTAACTTATTTATATTATTTTTCGCAGACAAAATAAAAGATATGTGTGATAAAATATTTATTTTATTTTTCGTTTATTTGAAACTAAATAATATTATTAAAAGTTGCTTAATTTAAAAAAACAAAAAATGGTGAATATTTAGTTATTTATAAATTGAGTAAGTGAATTTTGTATAAGAAGCCTAATAACTTCTATATAAGAACCTTGAAGATGTATATTTATGTATAAAACTCTATATATCTAAATAAAATGACAAAAAATTCGTTACCAGGAATAATTTAAAGAAAAAAAAAATGAGAAGGACTGTGAAACTAAAGTTATTCTAAAGTTATAAATCATTGTTAGTAACAATATAAGTAAACTTAATCTTAATTCACCTACTATCAAACTAATTGCATTTGTGACAATTGCATTCCGACAAAATGTTCTGATTTCGAAATACATTTGTCGTATTTGAAAAACAGTGCTCTTAGTTAAGGGGGAAGTTTTTTTTATTTGTTTTCTTTACCATTTAAACAAAAAGTTATACTAATTTTAGTCAACTTTGTTAAATTTCACCATGTAATTTAAATTTATATAAAAAGATTTTGTACTTTAAACTTTGAATGCAAATTTCTCAATTTAAATACAGTGTTGTAAACGACTCTAGTATTTCGGGCTGACGATTTGTTGCAATGCTCAAGGTGGCCCCATTAGCGGTATTTGAAAAAAACAAGTTTTAAAATTGCCATTTTGAGGTTAAAGTCTAAGAACTTGGTTTTAAAAAATTAACAAATACGCATGTATTACCAAAATAATTAATATATAATAAATATATATATATATATATATACATATATATATATATATATATATATATATATATATATATATATATATATATATATATATATATATATATATATATATATATATATATATATATATACAAAGCGTAATAACAGTCTAAACAAGGTTTCCGAAAAAAAGAAACTAGGTTTCCGAAAGAAGATCACTAAGATCTTATTATCCACTGTCAACCAGAGAGACCGCCAGGTTTTATGTCGTGTCACGCAACCAAAACTTTTTTCATTAGTTTAGTATTAGTTTATTTTGATCATTAAAAATGTTTTTTAAGTCAAAATCGCGTGTTAACACGTTAAAAATCGTAATTAAAAGCCACGAATAAATGCTTAAAAAAGCTACTAAAAAATCGGTAAAAAAGAGTCGTCTAATGAGGACATAAATTGTGGGTAATGAAAAGCGTAAGTCTTATGCAAGAATAACAAACAACGAATAATAAACAACAGGTGTCTTCTATCGAGTGATACAAATAACTTTTACTTATACTTATTTAAGAATCAAATACTGTGAAATCAATTTAAAAAAAAATTAAAAAAAAGCTTTACAATTACTTTTTCTGAAGATTACATTTTAAGTTACATTTTTCTCAAAATTACATATTTTTTATAAAACCATGTCAATTGAAACAAGACACCCGTGTTATTTTTTGGATTTAATTAATGTTTTAATCATTAGCTGATAGCAACCATTTTCATTTAAACTTTATTAAATAAACGAAAATGGCTGTTGCTAGCTCATCGACTGCCGTCTTTTAACGAAACGACTTTTGGTGCTGCTGCTGGGAATTTTTTGGAGCGAGGTCCAAGTCTTTATACCCTGTAAATTCTACAAAAGAAGATCTTATGAAGCTGTATATATATCCTGGGTATTCCCTTGAAATTTGTAATTACCCAACTGTAGTTTGCTCTAGTTGCAGAGGAAACCTTTACTTAATGAAGTCGGGAAATACACCCAGAGACTCGTTAGGAGAGAGAGTATCAAAGGTAATTCTCATGTTTAAAAAATAAAAATAATTTTCTAAACTCATTAACTTTATTAAAGTGTTATTATAAAGTAAGCCTATTATTCTCTAAAAATTTTATTGTTTTTTTTTACCTTTTTATTTAAAAAACCATACCACTATTTATATTAAATCATTCATTGTAATGAAGCATTTATCTTTATATAATTATGTATTTAAATACCACTTTTGAAGGTTGAGTGGAAAATGCTGACCAGGAATTCAGCTTCAATGCTCCAAAGTAGTGAAACAGAACCAATCATATCTTCTTCACCAGCACTGTGAATCAGAGAGACCGCCAGGTTTGTCACTCAACCAAAACTTTTTTCATTAGTTTAGTATTAGTTTATGGTGATCATTAAAAATGTTTTTAAAGTCTGGTTTACGTGCTAAGGTTGGAAAAATCAATTTTTAAGTTTCTATATATATTTATCACGCATAATTATCATAATCAAATTAAACACTTTTTCCATTAAAATCATTTGTTGATTTCTAAACTATTTTAAGATTCTATTGTAGGTATTACTATTGGCAACCTTTTCAATTGGATTTGAAGAAGCTTTTCAAACATGTAATAGGAGCAAACTTTTTTTTTTTCTTTCCCGCTGTCCTAACTTTTCTTCTGAATCTTGTGGCATACTATTAAAACATACATGCCTAAAATGAAAGTTGTTCTTGTGAATTAGAGTTCTTGAGATATTACAAAACAAGCCATTTGTAATGTTTTTTAAAAATTTTTGTGGCTATGAAAATAGCCGTTTTGACAGGATTATAGTCACTGTCCTGGATTTGTTGACTCCTTTTTGTTTCTAGGGCTGCATATGAAAGTTAGGTTTAAACCTTATAAAAACGTCTAAAAAACATTTTAAAAGCGTACCGTGCCCACTGGGAAGAATTAAATTTTTTCAGTACTTTGAAAGGTGAAACTATCATTACCACATACTCTCGCAACTCTAAGTTACAGTTCTCTTTTGTTTTCTGTGGTCTGAAATAAAATTAATTTTACTTTTCGGCTAAAAAAACCAACCATTTTATGAAAGGATTATGTTCTTTTTTTTTATTAAGAATATAGTCCCCTCAAAAAGTGCTTTGTGGTAAAAGTAATTTTTTTTGATACCAGCTTAGATTCCTTTAGGTGAATATTTAGAAAGTAATAATAATTTAGAAAATTAAATAACAAGATTTTTCTACAACTTTTTCAATAAATCCATGTTTCAAAATTTCGTTTCTTAAAATTTATTAAGTTTGAGTAGATCTGCTTGCATTTGATAGTTTTTTCACCCTTAAGATACTTTATTGTAGAGTTTAGTTATATATAATTATTTAGTATTTAATAAACTTAAAATTTTAATACACATACCTATTTGTACCCTAATCTCTCTGTAAGGGTATTAAAACGTGTCATCGCAAAAACAATCTGAACTATTTCTACTGTATTTTGAAAATTCCCATTGAGATATGTATAAATTTACAAATGCATTTATAAATTGTTTGACGCCATTGATCTTTTATTTAGCTGGAAAATGACTAGGTTTAAAGCGTTAGGAGCGTTAGCTAATAGGATCTTTTTATATATGTTTTTGAACTTTACAAATAAGTTTTTTCTACTTTTAAGTATCATTAAGTGACTAAAACAACCAACCAAAAAAGTGATGTAGTCATTTTAAACAACACAACAAGATTAAATTAAATCAAACGCAGTATGACAGGTTCAGCAAATTTTGACAAAATGACACTTTAATGTAAGCAAACATTCATTAAAGTATTAGAATACAAAATCGAAGTTTCAATATTTCAGTTTACAAAACAGTTTAAAAGTTTTTTTGTTTTAACTAAAAAAAGTTAAAAAAAAGTTTAATATCAACATATTTATGTTTAGCAAAAGAAAAAAAATGGAAAACCTAAATGAGGAGAATATCGGTGGATACGATGCGTATTTTATAAATGAGATTTTAGATGAACATGAATGTCCTGTATGTAAAATGGCTCTTCGTGAGCCTGTTCAAACACAATGTGGTCATCGTCTTTGTTTGTCATGCGCAGAAGAAATGAGAAAAAGGTATTAACATTTGTAGATTGAAATTGCAAGTAATATGACACGCATATAAAAATCCATATTTCCGAGATAGCATACATTCACTGACCAAAATACGTAAAACAATTGCTAATGCTGCCTTTTTTTGTTTTGACGCTAACCCAACGTTGATCTAATATCAACTTTGATTTAAAAAAAAACAGCTCGATTTGTTATATTGATCCAATGTAAGATTAATCTTGCAAAAGTTGATTTTTTTACAGTATAAACACAACGTTGATTCAATATATCTGACCCAATGTTCATTTAATGTAAAAGGGTTTATTTTCATTCAATGTATAAAATGTAATTTGGGTGTAGAAAGTTCAAGAGTATTCTTTAGTAGTAATGTGGTTTCTTTTTTTAATCAGCTCTTAATTAATTTAATTAAAATAATGTATGAAGCGGTTTTTATTGCCGATTATTGTGGGTACTTTATAACAAATGATAATTTATTTGGAATGAAAAGAAGTATTTGTTTCAACAAAGAAAATTACAAGCTAACCGGACATGGATTAAACTATAAAATTATTTGATATAATTTAAACGTATGATGGAACTTTGTACGTTGCCGTTTAGATACAACGACCGAAAGTAGTAGCTACAATGCAGAATGTAAAACTGCAATTAATTTTTCCAACCCTTCTTTGAAAAATTTAGTATATGATGCTTTAAACGCTGAAGGTAGGCGAGAAAAAGGGGAAGTCGATCGTTATTTGTTAGCAGCATTTTTTGTAGATGCATACAAATTTTTTATAAAACGATAATTGAATGTTGGAGAGAAATGTGTTTTTGGCATTAAAAGCAAGATCATGAAAATCATCAATATTTGATAGCGTCAAATAGAAAGTTAAATGGAAATAAAGAAGTAGAGAAGGCTCCAACCAATGATTTAACAAAGTTTCCTAATACAACATACCAAAACATGCAAGTGCAGAATCCGAAAACAAACAAGAAGATTGAATCAGTCGTAAATGGTTAATAGAAGATGACGAAAGCAAAATAGAACTCTCCAAAGGAAAAACTCTCTTAATAGTTGTTATCCAACGAAATAAAGATATAAAATCAAACATATTTTGAACTGGAGAGAGCAGTTTTATCAAAACGAATACAAGAGTTGACACAAATTGGTATTGGATTAAATGTTGCGCCAGTGATTATGAAATATCTTTGAGTGTCATTAAACATCAAGATGATTTGGTGAAGTGGGGAGTATCCGCCGACATGGACAACATTTTTGTCAATGAGATAATAGTATTTCTCTTATTTGCTAACAGACATTTTTAAAAATTTAGTTTTATTAGTAAGGAAGGCGAACAGATTGGATTTAATGGGGCTCTTGTGATGACATTGTGTGTGAGCGAGGTTGGTGGCAAGCTTATATTGTCCAGCGGGAATTGATTTGAGGTGATTTCAAAATTAAAAAAATTTAAACAGAAGAATTGTGTTTTGCATTTGTGAGCAGCAATGTTTGAAAGTAGCAAGTCTTCCCAATTGTGTCTTATTTTAGATTTAACTTTTACACTTAGTTTATTAAGAAACATTAACTAAAATGAGTTATAATTAATGAACTTTAATACGAAGGTTAGAGTAAAATTTTTATCGGCGTAATTTTATACATAGTGATTCGTAAATAACTTATTTTTTAATTTTCATAATTTACAAGACATGTTGAGTCCTGCAAAAAAGGGTAGTTTTACATAAAAGCCATATATTTGGATTAAAAAAGCGTGCTTGCAATTTGCTTAGATTTAGATAAACGCATATAGAAATATGATTAAAGCATTGGAAAAATTAGTCATGTTTAACTTTCACATATTTTTAATGACAAATTTTTTTGTAATTCAACAAATAATGGTTTCTTTAAAGCGGTTTATGTTGATTTTTCAAACTTATTTTTCAAATAATATAGCAACTAGTTAACTTTAGATATTTTATATTTGAGTTAACTATTATTTTTTTATAAACCATCTACTCAAGCTTGATGCAATTTAATACCAAAAATGCCAGTTTGTGTTTGGTAAAGACAGTTTGCAGTTTTTTGAAAAGAAGAGTCGTTTTGTTAAAAAAAAGTTAGAACAATGAGGTTTGGAATGAAAAGTGTGTACTTCAAGAGGTTTTTGCCAACAGCTAATGATGATTGGGCTGTACATGGTGACAAGGGTATTGTGTGGTTTGATACCAGCTCTTTGGCAATCGGCGCTTTTAATGTTTACTTGTTTAATTTAAAAAAGTTTAAACCTTTCATTAAAAAAAATTATTTGTAAAATATAACTAAGAAACAAACTTAGAAAGTTAATTTATTATAGAATTACAAAAATATGTTTAATAAGGAAGTAAATTTTTATAATGCTGTAAATATTTAGCTATTTCAAGTACAGTAAAACTGTAGTAGTTCTTAACTTGTTTTAGTAATCATTATTATACATTATGCATTAATAATTATTTTACCTTATTATACATATATACTATATACTATGGTATATAATAATATATTATATTACTATATACCATAGTATATGAAAATAATATATGCATTGCAATAATTACTGCAACAACTTATACTGCATGAAGTTATATTTGGGTAACGAGGGGCAAATTGTGACACTTAAGCGCTAATTAATTTAATACAGGCAATCTAATAACTTTTGAATAAAGAACTTGATACTTTCTAATCTTCTACAATTCTACTAAAACCTAACAAAATAAAAGTTTCAAAACTACATTGCTTTGATCATCAAAGACTTTATTGACAACACCTACCGTCGTCGTGAAAGGCAAAACAATACAGATTATTCTTGAAGTAATTCAAATAAATAACAATAAACCAAAGAGAATTTTAAGAGATTAAATAAGGTAATCGTTTTATAGTATAACGCAGCTAATAATAATATATAAAATATAAGCAAACAAACATAATACATACTCAATTTGTCACTAGCCAATCATGTAATCAAACGCATTGTCATTTGTCACTTAAACCGCAGATTGCTTCACCAGTTTTTGAAACGAATAACTGTCCGAATGAGACCAAGTTGTACATTTTATACATTTACTCCACTTTTTTTCTTTCAGCCTTATTTCATAATCCATTACAAAACATAATATTTCCATTCTTCAACACTTAAACTTTCAACCCTTTCTTCACTCTGTCCTTAACCACATTCATTTTCTATTTTTTGTTGTTTTAAATTTTTTTATTTTTCAGAGGATTCAAATAATGATTTTCTGTAATGCAACGTTATTATTATCTGTGATTCTTCTCTCATTTTTGATGGTAAAGTAAGCTATTACTGGAATAGATAGCTAAACTGGAATAGCTAAAGTATTAAAAAAGCATTTACTATATTAAAACCAATGGTTTCTGAACATCCTGATAACAATTCAAAAAAAGGGCTAGACTTAACTTGTGATTCAATTTTATTAGGTTAATGTAGGATGTTTTTAGACAAGTCTTCCCAGGTAATGCGTGCGGTTTTTTGTCTTGTATGTCCACGCATGAGTATAATATTTTTGACAATTTGGTCACGGCCAATTGCAAGTTCTTTAGTCGTTGCGGAAAAAAACCAAGTTTCAAAAACAAAGAAAGCAAAACTAATAAAATAGGAAATTAATATAAATTTAAATAGAAAAAAATAAAAATAGCTTAAAAAACTTTTGTACTGTTTTTGTTTTTATTTCTTTGGAGCGGTTGTTGTTATCGGCAAAAAAATTTGATAAGGTAAAGCAAAAAAAAGAAGTAATAAACAGTTTTAAGTTGACATTAAAAAAAACGATTTTCATATATTTTTGTTTTTTTTAAAGAGAAAAACGAAAATATAAATTTCTATCTATAATTGTATAATTTTAATGTAATAAGTGTATATTGTCCCTATATGAAAACGTCGATACAATGCACAGTGGGCCAGGAGGTTGACATAAGTAAAAAAAAATTCTCAAAAATTACATTATTGTATACCAATTCATAGTTTAAACGTTCAGCTTTTATAAAATATATATTTTTTTATGTAATTAACAAGCAGTATGCTTATAAGCTGTAAAATAAAAAGGTTTTTCTAATTAAAAAAAAATTTTTAGGTTTTTTTTTTTTTTTCGAAAATATTTTTTGCGTCAGTAATAACCATAAAATATTTGTTAATTTTAAAACCTCTCTTTTTATTGCAAATTTAATAAAATCAAGTATTATCTTTGAATTGAGCAATTACAACACTATTTTGCAAGTAAGTTATGCCAAATAAAATGATTTCAGATGACGGGGCACTTGAAGTACTTTTTTAAGGTAAAATTTCACCTATATAATCAAATACTTTTACGTTTCACATGATTAATTAACATGAAATGAATTTTGCGAAAACACGATATGTATTTTGTTTTAAATGACTATGTAATAATTGGGTTTCAGTTAGTCTAGATTAGTGTTATAAACTTGTTTTAATATTGATACATCTTAAACTATCTATTTATAAGATTTTGTAAGTGTAATTCATGTTTTTATATACTTAAAACATGAAAAATATTGATATTGATTCATATATAAAATAAGAAAACTTAAAGTTAACTGATACTATTATGTTGGGTGCACTTGTAAATGGTACGAAGTTAATAGCACATAACAACTTGTCTAATTTCATAAACCATTTTTGATAAAGGTGGAACATGCAAAAGCTCTAAAATTCGTTTCGAAGAGAATAACAAACAATGGGTACAGAATGAACCAATAATGGTTCCATTTGTAATTGATAAGAATATTCATTTAAATGTCATCATTGATATAGATAACTTTGCTGTTATTAAATTGTAGTGTCCAGACCCCAGGTGAACTATGATTCTTCAAGTAATCATCTTTTTCATCTTCCTAGCTATTGTTTGCATCGGATTGTAGTTTGCACCAAGATGGTAAAGAAAAAGAAGCTAAAGCTGCTTTACAATTATCAGATTATATGAGTTATTGAATAAAAAATAACTAATTACAGTGCAAAAAAGTACAAAAAATACAGTGTATTTTTATTTTGAATTATTTGCATTTTTTATACTTTTGTAAAATTAAATATGTTGTAAAGGTTTTATTTCCTTATGTATATGTATATATAAATATATATATATATATATATATATATATATATATATATATATATATATATATATACATATATATATATACATATATATATATATATATATATATATATATATATATATATATATATATATATATATATATAT
>NC_088927.1:56362500-56387500 GCF_038396675.1 Hydra vulgaris | reverse complement strand
TTTCTGTTTAAAATTATCTAAAAACCTAACATTTTTATCAGTTAGCTATATAAACAAAAATTTTCTGTGTAATCATGCTTTCAAAATCGTTGACTTATAGAGGAAAAGTTCTGGGAAAAGATTAAACAGTTGTTAAAAATTTCGCATTTAACCGCAAACCGCAGTAGAATTAAATTGTTTTTCTGTGTCTTAACAAAAACGATAGTTTGGATTTTAAGATTTTAAATAGCGACTGACTTTTTCATTTTTTATCATTTTACAATTATTAGTTGTTAAATTAGGTTTATGAAATTAATTTCCATTTACCCTTTAATCAAGATTGCGTCAGTCCGCCTTCCCTCTCGTTTATTAGGTATGGAACAAAACTCCAACCAACCCCTCCCTCTTTTTGCATTAAATACGCGGGACTACTTAAATCTGATTTAAGTATGAAAACTTTCATAATTTAATGTTAAATTTATATTTATTAAAACTAAAGGATTAGTACGTATCGTACGTACGTAAGCAAAAAAAGGCAAAAACACAACTAAGGAATTTTCTAAATATTACACAACGGTAAGTGTAGTTAAAAAACGAAAGTAAAAGATCTTAAGTTCTTTAACGCGATAATTTTTATTAAACCTTTGCGCACTTATATTTGTCACAGGTGCTGTCATCCATCGATTTCGATACCGTACCTCACAACAGATTATGTTTTAAGCTAACCAGTTATAAATTTAACAGTAAAGCACTTAGATAGTGCAATAATTTTGTATGTAATAGAGTGCAACATGTTATCTGCAACAGTGAATTTTCAAATTGGTTACCAGTTGCAGGTGGAGTGTCTTAAAGCTCTGTCTTTAGTCCATTTATGTTTACTGTTTATATAAACAACTTACCGAATGAGTTTCAACTAAGTGTAAAATGTATGCTAGTTATCTAAAACTAATTATAATAAATATATCGTTTTCGGATGTAAGTCTCAAAATAATTGGATATAGAAAAAACTCAAAACAAATTAATTACATAGTCAAAACTATAGCTAAAAAAATTTAACGTCAGCAAATGTAAACGCTCGCATATTGGTAGCAAAAGTAGTAGTTTACATATACACAATGTATGATTAGGTGTTGAACAGAATTTAAAAACCTGAAACAAAAATTGAAAAAGGTTTAAAAACTATGATTTCAAACAACTTAAAATGTTAGTTATATGTTCAGTAAAGCTTATAAATTGTTAATAATAATAAAACATTCATTTAAAAACGAAGATATAAACGCGTCTAAACTATTATACACTTCTCTTAAAAGAACGCATTTAAACAACACAACATCGGTGTGGTAAATTTACTTGGACAAGATAAAAAAAAAACGGAAACAATACAAATTAAAACATAACGAATATTTAGCAGGATAAGCTGCTTTTTTATTAGGATCGGCTTTCAATTTTTCTCGATATCTCTTAGATCTAACTCTGGACATTTCTTTCTTTTTATCCGAGAAACATAATTAGCTTGGTATTCTGCATGACGTTTTTTTTTACTTCTAATTTTGATTCCATTTCTTAAAAATTTACAACTTTATAAGAAAATGTTAACATAAATCCAAAAGTTTACTAATATTTACTAATAGGCCTTTACAATACTAAAATGCAAAGATTTATTCGAATTTGAAAAATTTGAAAACCCACAACGAAATCTGAACTTTTGAATGATATTTTAAATTCCTTACCGCGCTATTTTATAAAACGTTAATTATCCCTTCGATGGGTTCAGTGAGGCAACAGCTTTTAAATTATAACTATATGTTAATACAATGCTTTTTGACCAATTTTTTTTTAATAATGATTTAAAAGTTTACATTAAAATATATAATTTCTGAAAAAACCTCGCCATAAAGCATAATTTCATAGCGATAATTAAACTTTTTTAGCTTTTAGTTCAGTGACGCAACGTAATTTTTGCAGATGTGTATGTGTAAAGCATTATCCTTTACAAATTTGTCAAAACGCCTTAACGTAAATGTTATTGTTTATAAATCTGGCTGTACTTGATATCCCAAAATCACCGTTCGCTAAATTACAAGAAAACTTGCGAAGCGTACGTTACTGGTTTAATGTGTGTGTTATTTATGTCAGGTTGTAATATATTCATGTTTAAGCTATACGAGTTTTCAAATAAGGAAAGCTGATCATCTCCATCATGGCTATTAATGTTTTAATGAGCAACATATACGGTCTAAACGACCACGATAAAAGTCCAACTTTGATATAATTCTGCTTCAGGAAACAAAATCCGTACCTTCCTCAGTTAAACAGTGGAGTGACGACTGGATTGACAAGTCTATTTAAACTCTGGCCTGAGTTAAAACTGTTGTCGGGTGACGGTTCTCTCTAAATCCAATGTTTCCCTAAATGAACTGAAAGGGGACAATAACGGGAGAATATTAAACGTCATGATAAAAATTGATGAACAAGAAAGGCACCTGCCTAGATATTTACACCCCTAATGTGCCGAGAGAAAGGCGCCGTTTTTTCGGCGACCTTTCTCGCAGGACACAAGATTACCCGTCCAGTTGGCCGGAGACTTCAATATGATCGAAAACCTGCCTCTCGACACAGAAGGCACGAACAACCAGGATACTGGAATCTAAATTGTTCCCTATTGGAAATAGAGGTGTAAAGGAAAGAAATTGAACTCTTAATTCAATATTGGCAAACTAAAAAACGGTCCAATAAGTCAATTTTAAAATGTGAGACAACTGCAAACTTTTTGTTAGGGCTGAATTCAGCATACATTGTATAGAAAAGTACGAAAAACAAAAAACGCATTAAAAGGATTGAAAACGTAATCCAACGGGAGCAACAAAACGCTAACCCGAATTTAGATAGCATCAAAGAAATACACAATGCTCTTTTCTTACTCCAGTTTCCAGGAGCGTTTATTCGCACGAAACAAAACCTAATAAAAGAAGGAGAAAAACCTTCAAAATTTTAGTATAATTTAGAAAAAACTCAACAGCAGCTCAAGCCAATTACAGAAGTTCTCAAGAATGATGACACATTAACAAGTGAACCTGGTGAAACACTCAACTCCATGTTTTATATCATAAAAACATTTACACCAAAACTAATTTATGCATACTCAGCCAAAACTATGTCTTGTCACAAATGGCGCGGAACTAAAAAATGTCCTTTTGTAGTTTGAAAATAGAAAGTCTCCGGGCAATGACCGACTTCCAGCTGAATTTTACAAAACATTTTGGCTTGCTTTTAAAATAAATTTTGCAGAGAAAAAGCAAGCCACACTATGAAAAAATCAGTAATTTCTAGAATTCTAAACCAAGGAGACCTTACTTAATACAAAAATTGGAGGCTCATATCTTTAATCGGCGCTGAGTACAAAATAATTTCAAAAGCGCTGGCCCTAAGACAATCAAAAGTAATGGGGAAAATTATAGAACTAAATCAAAATTGCGGAATTCCAGGTAGAACAATATTAGCAAATTTACATTTAGTCCATGATCTTTTAGATTACAAAGAATTTAAAAATCAACCTTGTTTTATTTTATCTATAGATCAAGAAAAGGCGTTTGGCAAAGTTGATCGTGCGTTTCTACTGCAAATTATCCAAAAACTTATTCTCGGAGAAAATTTTGTATTTTTTACTAACACTATATGAAGTTTCAACATCTGATCTGAATTGCGGTTTTTTGTTGGTTTGTCCAAAGATCATGATGTCAAGAGGGGTGATTCTTGAATAAAACGACAAATTTTTATTAGTTAGACCTTTTAACACAAAAATACATTGTCAAAAGTTAATTCTTTTGGGCAAGATAACAATATACTATAAACTATAAACTAAACAAAAAATTCCGATTAGGTAGATTTCTTAACCCAAATTCATAGTACTTAAAGTAAAAAGAATAACTTTTAGGCAAGGTTACCAGGGAGAAATCTTAATTAAAGCGACAAATTCCAGTTGGCTAGATTCCTTATCCCAAGATCATGATGTCAAGAGGGGCGATTCTTGAACAAAACGACAAATTCTTACTGGTTAGAATTTTCAACGCAAAGTCACAATGTCAAAGGTTAAATCTTTCGGGCTAGGTCGCAAAAAAATAACTATAAACAAAACGACAAATTCCAAATGAGTAATTTTTTAATCAGAATTATGGTGATAAAAGTAAAATTCCAGTAGTTTAGATTCCTTAACCCAAGATTAGATTTTTTACGCAAAATTACATTGTCAGAAGTTAAATCTCTCAGATGAGATTGTTATAAAATAATTTTGAACAAAATATTAATATCCATTTGGCTGGATTTCTTAACCCAAGATAATGATGTCAAGAGGGGTGATTTTTGAATAAAACAACAGTTTCCAACTTAGACTAGACTTAGGTTAGACTTTTTTATGCAAAATCACGATGTTAAAAGTGAAATCTTTTAGGCTAGATTGCAACAGAATAACTATAAACAAAACGACAAATTCCAATTGGGTAGATTTCTTAACCCAGAATCATAGTGCTAAAAAAAATAATAATTTTAAGGCAAGGTCACGAAGGAAAACTTTTAAATAAAACAACAAATTCTAGTTGGCTAGATTGTTTAACCCAAGATCATGATGTAAAGAGGGGTGATTCTTGAATAGAACGAAAAATTTCTACTGGTTAGGCTTTTTAACACAAAATCACAATGTTGAAAATGAAATCTTTTGGGCTAGATCACAATAGAATAACTATAAACAAAACGCCAAGTTCCAATTTGGTAGATTTCTTAACCCAGAATCATGGCACTACAAGTAAAAATGATAATTTTGAGGCAAGGTTACCAAGAAGAGGTCTTAAATAAAAACGACAATTTCCGGTGGGCTACCCAGTGGGCACAGGACGTTAAAAAGACGTCTTTTAAACGTCTTTTAAACGTTTTTTGAACGTTTTGGACGTCTTTTGAACGTTCAAAAGACGTCTTATTTAGGTCCTGTGTCCACTGGGTAGATTCCTTAACCCAAGATTAGACTTTTTAATGCAAAATCACAATATCAGCGGTTAATTTTCTCAGGCCAGATTGCTATAGAATAATTATAAACAAAACGACAAGTTCTCGTTGGCTAAATTCTTTAAGCCAAGATCATGACGTCAAGAGGGGCGATTCTTGAATAAAACGACAAATTTCTATTAGTTAGACTTTTTAACTCAAAATTACATTGTCAAAAGTTAATTCTTTCGTGCAAGATCACAATATATTATAGACTATAAACAAAACGAAAAATTCCAATAAGGTAGATTTATTAACCAAAAATCATAGTACTAAAAGTAAAAAAGATAACTTTTAAGCAAGGTTACTAGGGAGAAGTCTTAATTAAAACGACAAGTTCCAGTTGGCTAGATTCCTTAACCCAAGGTCATGATGTAAAGAGGAGCGATTCTTGAACAAAACGACAAATTCTTACTGGTTAGAATTTTCAACGCAAAGTCACAATGTCAAAGGTTAAATCTTTCGGGCTAGGTCGCAAAAACGTAACTATAAACAAAACGACAAATTCCAAATGAGTAGATTTTTTAAACCAGAATTATGTTGATAAAAGTAAAAATGATAATTTTGAGGCAGGGTTACTGAGGAGAAGTCTTAAATAAAAACGACAAATTCCGGTGGACTAGATTCGTTAACCAAAGATCACGTTGTCAAAAGGGTCCTGGAATAGAATGGCAAATTCCTATTGGTTAGACGTTTTAACGCAAAATCACAATGTTGAAAACTAAGTCTCTCAGACTAGATTGCAATAAAATAATGGTGAACAAAACGACAGTTCCTATTGGCCAGATTTCTTAACCCATTCATCATTATATAAAGTGAAATCTCACAGGAGATATTTCTTCGGAGAAGTCTAAAATAAAGCAATAAATTCCAATTGGATAGATTTCACAACATATAATCGTGATATTAAGAGTGAAACCTGTTAGGTGAGATGACTATGAAGAAGTCGTAAATAAAACGGCAAATTCTTATGGGCTAGATACCTTCTCCCAGCATCATAATATCAGAAGTGACACATTGGTTTTCAATATTTCCACTTATATTAATTTGT
This sequence comes from Hydra vulgaris, assembly GCF_038396675.1. NCBI lineage: Eukaryota > Metazoa > Cnidaria > Hydrozoa > Anthoathecata > Hydridae > Hydra > Hydra vulgaris. The sequence continues at coordinate 56,381,436 of NC_088927.1, read as the reverse complement.
TATACACATACCTAAACACTTTTTCAATGACTACATTTCTTTAGGAATCGAACAACAGTATCAACAACAGCATCGACAACAATAGAATGTATTACGCCAACGAGAAGAGGAGGTCAATTATGCCATTTTCCATTAAAAGCCTATTTATGCCAAATTGGCATGCTGCATTGAACAACAGATACAAACATTTACTGAGCAAAGAGAAACTCAGGTTAAGACAACAACTTAGGGATAGAGCAATAATCAACTTTTCTCAACAAACACTGTCCAATACAGAAATCGACACCATCTACATGGGATTACATTTCATTATCCCGCCGCAATCTACTCCTCAGCAAGAGTATATCATCCAAACAAAGATATTCAAGAGGAGGATCAACTGTAAACTTTTCTTCGAAAAAATTAGGGGGGGAGGGGGAGGAATGACAAAATGGATGTTGATTTGAGAGAGCAGAACCCTTTTTCCCTTACCCCTTCCCTCCCACAATCCGAAAATCGGAAGATCAAAGGTTATTTCAAGATCCCTAAGACAAAGGTGACACAAATCTTTAATGACAGGACAGAGAAAGATTGACCAAACCTGGGCCAAGGTGGATTAAGGGTTGGAGAAAAATCGGAATATCGTTATAAAGAAAACTGACAAGGGAGAGGGGATATGCATTATGGATAGAGGAAGGTTATGAAAAGAAAATATGGGACTTACTGGAGGACCATGTAACATATAAACTGCTGGAGCACAACCCTTTGGCATGTGTCATCAATAAAATACATAATTTAGTTGACCTCTTGAAGACACGACGCATAATCAAGGAGTCATTGACCGATGATCTGAAAACTTATGACAACTGTCGAACTCCCATATTTTATGGCCTTCCAAAGATACACAAGGCTGACATACCAATAAGACCCATTGTCTCTGGGTGTGGTGGCCAACTGATAAACTCTCAAAATATACACCTAAATACTTACAGAGTTTAGCTACAACACTACCAGTTTATCTTAGGCACAGCACTAACCTAAAACAACTGCTCAAACAACAAAATATGTCTACGGAGGATTATCTAATGGTTACAGCGGATTTCACCTCACTGTACACCAATATTCCGCATGAAGATGGTATTGATGCAGTGAGATACTATATCCAACAAAATCCCAATCATGAGTTCCCAACCAATCTAACACCCATCCCACCAACAGCCTACTTCACCCTCATGATCCGCACCATCCTGGAAAATAGCACCTTCCAGTTTGGCGAACAGTACTTCCACCAAAGATATGGTACAGCTATTGGTTCGAGGATAGCCCCACCATATGCCAACCTTTTCATGGAAATTTTAGATTCACTGATGATATCTTTTTCATTTTTAATGGCACGGCAGAAGAATTGGAAAATGTTCAGGTTCTAACAGCAAAAAATTCATTTGTAAACATTCACCTTGCACAATCGACTTCCTGAATCTGATCGTCTAAAAGGGGCCGAGGGGAAAATTACATACTAAACTATACAGGAAGCCAACGGACACCTTGAACTTTCTACATTTTATATCAAACCATCCGAGACAACAGAAACTTGGCCTCATCTATGGACTGACACTGAGATTTAATAGGCTCATTTCACTCAATGATGACTTAAGAAGGGAACTGGAAGTTCAAGCAAGAACACTTATCATAAAAGGTTACCCATTACCAGTAATCAATTTCCAAATACAAAAAGCCCTGGGTCATAGCGAAGAAGATCTTATTAGTAAGTCGTTAAAGTCAATTGAGATAATTGAGGGAACTGAGAAGGGGGTGTGAGACAGAATTCCGATTGTCTTACCCAATGACCCCACAGATAGGAAACTACATAGTGTGGTAGCAAAAAACTGGAACATTATAGAACATGATCTATTCCTTTGTAGGATACTTTCACAGAAGCCACTCAATGCCAGAACTAACAACAAGTCTCTAAAAGATCGCCTTATCAACACAAGGTTTATACCTATGGTTCATAATTTATGATATCACAACTGTTTCATTGTAATATATAATGAATAGTTACATTGTATATATCTTTTATCGAAAACACGATATGCATGTAAACATGTATTTGATTGTCTTTTACTCTTGAAATTCTCGCGGGCATATACTTTACTTAAACTATACTTAGACAGTTGTAGGTGGGTAGACCCTGAGATATATTTGTATTCCCCTCTTCTTCTTCCTCCTCTATTATAATCTTGAACTTTCTATATGAACATTTAACCTATTCTATTTTTCTGATACTCACACGTAATCTTAGTAGGAGCCACACATAATGACACCATATCTTAATCAAGCCACAGAGGAAGGAATGGCGACGCCGTATGGGAATATCATGGTAGAAAGACAACGTATCTTCGAGAAAATAAATGGGATATGCTTCTATCCAATGCATGCATGACCTTTATCTATCCAGCTGATATTCTGGAATAACATTTCAACGCATGTAGATACGTTCAAACTGGTTCTCTTCTTTGCGGGAAACGGCTGTGCTCCGTTCTTCATCTTTAAATTCCTAATATTGGGGTTCAGAAGGGATCGTGACAAATTCAATAAGAGAACTTAATAATTGAAATGACTAGCCAATAATTTGGAAAGAAACGCACACGAAATGTACTACTTTGATTTACTTTTTAACTCCAATAGGTATCTCAACTTACAACTCTACATACGGAATGATTATAACGACGACAACAGCAATGATATACTTTTCTAAACTTTATAGTCAACACTAGTTCTTGCATACAATAAAATATATACTATACTTACTCGTGGTATTTTACTCAAGAAAGACTATACTTAGACAATTGTAGACAGATGTACAATATAAAGTAATTTGTGTACCTAATTCTTCTATGTAAGCATTAGTTTTTTACTGGACATCTGTCTAAATTTTAGTAATCTGATACTAACACTTAAACTTACTAGTTTATTCTTCCTTACTTCTCTCAGGCTATTACGGCTCAAAGTTTTCCAACTAGTACACGAACCCTGTTCGTGTACGAAGTTATACAAAAAAATAATAGTATCAAAATGTTTAGACATAATTGATTTAAGGAGTTGGTTTATATACATAAAAAACGTTACGCGGTTGAAGTAGAATAAATGTTTTTTTTTGAGTATTAAATAAAAATAGTAAATGGCTTTATTATTTTAATAAAAGAAGTTTGGTGTTCAGTTTTTATTGAAAGGGCGCTTTATAAGTAATTAAAAATATATTTGGCAATAGAAAAAACGCCACCAATATTAACAACAAATAATAATAATAAAAAATATACAATAAATATAAATACAAATTTTTAAAGATAAGGTTTATATGTGATTTTAAAAGGAAAATAAATTTGATATTTATTAAGTTTTTACGATTCTCAAATATTTTGTTTCAGAAAACCCAAAATGACATAATATATGTTATTAGTAATAAAACTTCAAGAATATGATGGTAATTAGGGATGGTAATCGTAGAATAGAATAGGGCCTTCCCAAAGAGTTCTTGGGAAGGAATAAGGGTTTGGGGAGGGTTTGGTGTGTCTGTTTTTTGCCATTTGCCAGGTTTAAAAAAAAAGATCCTTGTTGTCTATTATTTGCCAACTGCAATGTCCAAATTTTCCTACTAATTTTTAAATAAAATTTTCGTTGGGAAAGGGGATTTAGACACCACCGACGCGTCTCTTTGGACAGCCCTTATGATAATGATGACGATGATGATTTTAATAATGATGATAATGTTTATTAATGAATGTGATTAAAGAAATGTCAAGTTTAATAAAGTTAAAGTAAAAATTAAATTTTCTCGTAAATTTACATTTAGAATCATGAAGAAAATTGCAAATGTTTACCTCTTTGTTGTGTAAATCAATGTGGCATGAACATTATGCGTAAAGAGGTTTGATTCAAAATTGAAATAGTTGTTTTATATTAAAATTGTCTTTTTGTTTACCGAAGTGAACACTTGACTCGTTAAAAACGTCTAAACAACGTCTATTTATTTGTCTAGTCATCTTTAACACGTCTTTAATACGTCTTTTAAAGGTCGTGTGTTTTCTGAACATTTAATTTACTTAGGTAAAAACTTTATCTTTGAAACTTTTCATAGATGTCTTCCCATATTACTGATAGTTGCGCTAATACAATTATTCCATGTCAGTATTTAAATATTGGATGCAAGTTTGAGGTAAGAAAATATGTATTAAAAAATTTTAAGTTTTTGTTATTTGAAAATTTAAATTATATAAAATTCTTAAATAATAAGAAGCGAGAAATCACGTATATATCATCATATATCATCAGTATATCAATCAGTTATATATCATCTATATATATTGATCCCTAACAACAACATTTCTTAAAAAAAATCAAAGTTATCAATAAGTTAAGTTTTTCATTAAAATTCGTTGTTCAAAAACCTTTAAATTTCCAGTGATTAAGTTTTTAGAATGTATGTACAGTCAACTAACTTTTATACATACCTTGATAAAAGGTTTTAGTTATACATTGATAAAATTACTGGAAAAGCAGTATTTTATTTAAAAGATTTTTTATTTAATGCAAGTTTCGAAAATTTGACACCTCCTTTACTAGTACACAAATTGTTTTTACTCATTATTTTAACTTTAAATTAAAGCATAAAAAGTTAAAACTTAACTATAAAAAAAGATTGCTTGTCAAAGCAAAAATATTTGAATATTTTATACATGGACGTGGTCTATCACTATAAAGATATAAAACTTCACTTAAAACTTTCAATTTGATTTAGTAAGTTTTAATACGATTCGATAACTAGAGACATTAAAATAAGTAGAAATCGTCTATAAATATTATATTATTATGTTAAGCTTATTATTTAAAAAATACACATATGAAAACACACATTTAGAAAATACACAGTACACAGTTTTCTTTAATACCATTTTATTTTTTATACAACAAAACATCTTGAAAAATTTTAGAATTTTTTTTAGCTTGATGTCTTTTTTGGCATTAATGGATTTTGCAGTTCAGGACTGAAAAATTTCTTTTAGGACATTTGTTGGTTATTTTTTATTGGTTAGTTTTAATTCAACAACAAAAAAAGTCTCAGTAGCGAGACGTATTTTTTTACTGTTGGCATATACAACATTTTATTGGCAATTATTTATACAGATCACTACCATTTATAACTGTTTGGTCTCTGTATACTAGCAGCTATACTTTGTCTCAAAATATTTGTTTTGTGATAAGAAACATCAGTTTGTTAAATATCATCATTATGTGCGGCCTTGGCGCCACATCATTATGTGCGGCCTTGGCGCCACATCATTATGTGCGGTCTTGGCGCCACATCATTATGTGCGGCCTTGGCGCCACATCATTATGTGCGGCCTTGGCGCAGTGGTTTGATTTCAGGCTGAGAACCAGTGTAAAAAGTGCGTCATGAAGTGGATCCATTAAAGGTTCCACTTCATGACATACTTTTTTGAATAGATAGTGGAGAAAAAAATCGTTTAAATGTAGTTGACATACTGCCCATTGTACTGCTTTTTGCTAATCCTCGGTTCGAGATAATTGTGAACTGAACTATTTACAACAGTTTTATCACACCAAAAAACAAGAACGTGGTTTTAACCTACGGGCAAAGGTTTCAGAAAAGGCTAGACGTTTTTTCAAAAACTGGTGTATCATAACTCCTCTACAAATGCTCTTTGAAAGTATTTATCAACCTTCTTTCCTGTTGAAAACATTTTGTCACGTTGGCCATTACAGGAAAGACCTCGTATATAATTATTATCAATTTTTGAACTATATTCAACTATAATTATTATCAATTTTCGAAATTTAAGTTCTTTTATGGTTACCTCTCCCGATACCTCTCCCTAGCAAATTTGTTATTAACAATCTCTAAAGATGTATTCAATTCAGTGAATTAGCTTTCGTTAAGCATAACAGTGGCTTGAAGCTAAACTCAAAATCTTTTGGTTATTGATGTCTTTGTAAGTTTTTTTCGCATTTGCAAAAGAATGTAGTCGACTTTCAGTGTTTATGCTTTTAGTCACTAGGTTTAATTTTCTTATCCTCCATAATTGCCTCACAATATTTTAAAAACGCTGCTGTTGATAAAGATACTATCAGCGTGCAATGAGCTAAACGCAGTAGATTTAGAACTAATAAAGGAATTATTTTCTATTTTTTCAGCACGTACTAAGAGATTTGTGGTTTTTTTCAAATTGAGAGATCCAATGCACGTAAAACGATTGTTTTCAAATCAAAGAAACAATTGTTCTTAATAAGAACCGTTGTTTTCTTTGGACATTGTAAACAGGGCATTTTGGGCATTGTAAACTTTTTTTTTTTTTTTACCTATATTGTAGCTTTCAACATTATCTAACATACTATTTATGCATATATAAATTAGGCAACAATAGTTTTTCCAAGCAAATGAGTCATCATTGTGTAGCGACAAAAGTCAATTATCTCAAAAATAGGTATACCGCATTTGAAAATACATTCTTCATGTTATGTCTCGAAATAATATATTCTTTTATTTTCAGACTTGATATCCTTAAAGTTCTTTTGATATAAATGAGTTTTGAAAAAATATTAATCAAGACCATAAGAAGTTGAAATAAAAGCATCTAAATATATCACGTGCTGCTTTATATAAATAAATGGTGATGATAACACAAATAAAATGTGAAAAAAAGTCCTTTCTACTTACAGCGTTTAATATTATTTATTTCGTTAGAAGCATTCTAGCCAAATGTATTGGTGATTCAAATATTTGACAGTCTAATGTAGTAATAATAAAGCAATCAAAAGTTATACATTTCCTTGGTGTTTTCATTGGTGAAAATTTTAAATGTAAAAGTCATATCGATACATTATACGACAAAGTCTTAAAAAATATTGAAGTATTGTAATAAGTAAGAAATTTTCTTAATAGACATGCATTTATTCAACTTTTTTTACTCGCCTATTCAATGCATTGTAAATTATATAAATATTGCATGAGGTAGTACTAAAAAAAAAAAATTAGATTAACTGAAGCATCTAGCACGATTAATAAACTTTAAAGACCGTTAAACTCATCCCAGACCTCTTTTATCGGAAATGGATGTTCTTAATATATATCAACTAATTATTTTTAATATCTTTTGCTTTATGTACAATGTAAAATAAATTTTATGCCTATACCCTTTCCAAATTTATATGCAATCAAATCAAAAAAAATTTGATTTATGAAAATACAATCTTGTTCATAAACATAATTTGCATATAAATTTTGGAAGATCTCTTAAATCATATCATGGAGCTTTTCTTTGGAACCTCATAGTTTAAATAAAATTTGATTTTTTATTTATTTAAAAATCAATTTAAAAAAGTTATTTTCTTACTTGATAAAATTTTCGAGTTCTTTTGAGCTTGATCCTTATTTTGATCCATATTGTGTGACTCCTTAATGTAATATTAGAATTATTGCGTTGTTTATATTATATTCAGGGGTGTCCCGGATAAACTTTATACGGTATCCTTTATATATACGGTATACGGTAAACTTTATACTTTATACGGTATATACGGTAAACTTTATACTTTATACGGCCGCATAATAACTTTATCGGGTTTTTTATATACCGAATATTTCATGTTAATATTATTTGAAAATTGAAAGAAACCAAGAAAAGTTATATTATTATATTATCTAATGTTTATAATTTCTTTATAATATTGTTATTATTAAGGAAAAGTGGTCCACAACGGGCCCCAAAGGTGAGATTGGCCCCTATCAAACCTCTGGCTTGGACATTGATTTTTAAAAATTTGACTCAAGAAAATTGATCAACTGGCCATAAACATTTAAGTAAACCATTCGAAAAATAGTTTTTTTATTGTTATTTTTTTGCAAAATAGATATTTAAAAGTACAACTTTTAAATTTTTATTGAGCTAAGTTTTTTTAAGTTTGACTATAGTTAAAATTATTGTCAATTTTTCTCTATTCAGAGTGTCAATTTTTAATGTAAATAATAAACAGAAGATTATGTATCATCAACAAATTAGCTATAGTCAATTTTTGGTTAATAGTAAGGTTTTAGTCAGAAATTAAATTAAGGGGCCAATTATAGGCTACTTCAACAGAAAATGGGTTCCTAGCATTTCCTTATTCAACGGTTGTTACTTAACATAAGGCAAGGTTACACCTTTAACTTTCTAATGTTAAGTTGTAGATAGATTAAATTTCTGAAAATTTTTTTGTGACTTTTGGTTGGTTACAGCTTTTTTAAAAAAGATTTTACCTTTTTTTAAAAAGGAACTTGTTAAAGGTCACTACCCTATTATTATTAAAATACTACTAAAATTATATATGCACAATAAATACATCGGTTTATCACTCATTTATATTTCTTTTACCTCAATGTAGAGAAACTAACATATTTAACCTTGATTGCTTTTTCTCATAAAGAATAAAAACAATTTTCCGAAAATACAGAGGATGGAGGTGGTGCTAGTAAATTAAGTGCTAACTCTTTTAGCAGTGGAAACTTCTTTATAGATTTCCAATAATTTAAAACTTTATTCATTATTTTTTTCTATATTCGAGTGAATTAAGAAAACATCATCTCCATGATTAGCTTTTAAAAAAGAGACTTGATCAGATTTTAATACGTTTTAAACTTCTTTGTGCAACTGAAGAAGATTGAGTATTAATTTTTTTTCCTCTTCATACAAATTATGATGAAATTTTTTTTACGTGAATATGCAGCGGAGTTGTGCAAAATGACTTCTGACCAGATTTATTACACCCTATTTTATCTGATTTCCACATGCAATGTATCTTGCTCTGAAATCACAGCTATCATTAATTTTGAAAAGTGTTCAAACAAAGTTCGCCATTTTGAAGATTTATCACGATAATATTTTGTCATTATAAAATATATATTTTAGAATTTGAATTACGTTATCCGGATTTCCGCTCAGATAATTTTACATATCCGGGTATTCGATATTTAGTCGGATAATGAAAAAGTGTTATCCAGGACACCCCTAATAACATTTACACAAAAAGTGTTTTATATTTGAAGTTTGAGTTTTTAAATATTGCCTTTTAACGGTATTTTTTTGTTAACGGTATTTTTGTTAACAGTACGCTATTCTATTCTTTAAATACATGGAAAATGTTTTGAAATACGTATATTATAAAACATTTTTAAACGTAAGTTTAGCGCAAGTTTGGCGTAAGTTCAAAATTTACTAATTTTTGCATTCACAAAACTTGCTTAGCAGCCTAATAAAATATTTAGGATTTATTTTTTGTAAGTTCAACTCTCAAATTATTGTATTTATAAAACATCTTCAGAAAATGCTTAGCCTGATTTAAGCAAGAAAAGTTACGTAGAAGCTAATTTAACCTTGGCGTAACTTTAAAAAATTTGCGCTGGTCATGCATACTGACGATATTAGTTTAGATTTGTAATAAGATTCTATATAATTTGAGATAACCATAGTCTAAATATTTTTATAATTTATTGTTTAGTTAATGGACTATAGGGGAGATGGGGGCACCTTTATGTTTTTTATGGTTTATGCTTGATTACTTAAAAACCCTTGCAGACAACGATACTATTTTCAATATTTTTAAAAGAATATTTATTTCTTTATTTAAATCAACAAGCTATCTTTGGTCCAAATAATATTTAGTAAGCTTGAACTCAACGTTACAACATTACCTACAGAGGATCACGGAACCCCATGTATGGGGCACCATGATCTGCACTATGTGGCACTTTGATCTAATATACAGTTTTTTTACAAAATCAATAAAAAGTTGGCAATAAAGCATAATTTAAAACACAGTTCTTCAAACTTCTGCCAGGAGATTCAAAGTTTAGTAAACAAGTTATTTCATCAGAAATTTAAAGAATTGTTTGCAAAAACTAAAAAATCAAAATTTAAAATCAAATGTTGACTGAAAAGAATTGTGTCACCATGCTGCATTGGATCTGGAAGCTTGCAGGCAATATCATCTCATAAACTATTACAATTGCTCACTGACAGAGATAAATTTATAAAATTTTAAATTTTCTCTTTTCAAATATTTTAGCATTTGCACATTTTCTTATTCACAGATTTGTCCAAAATAATGAATAGGTTTCTTTTTTTTACCAAACCTAACAAGAACAAAATCCTTCACATTCAATGCATCAAAGCCAAAGTTCAGGTCTGATAGTTCAACTATTTATTGAGAAGATATTATTTCAAGAGCATTTTCACTGACAACACTTTCAAGCGGTGGTAGGCGATAAATATTATCAGAATCACTGGAAAGTTCCATTGGTTCATCGTCTTCAACTGCTGCACTTGTAGCATTTTTTTTCTTATTTCTTTTTATCTTTCGAAGTCTTAATTCTTCCTCAAACTCATCATCGGATTCTTAAAACGGAAGTCTTGTAGCAGCATGTTTTGTTTTAGGTTTTCTTGTGGTCTTTTTTGGATCATTCTGAACCATGGAAACTTTTTTTGTTTGTTTGTTTTGTTTTGTTTTTTTCTTTTGCCAAACAAATCTCATTTCAAACAAGAGTGTCTGTCAAAATTCTTGTTTTTACTGCCTACTTTTAAATTGTTTTTTTCTGGCTGGAGCCTTTGGAAAGGCTCTCAAAAATTCCGGTGTTACGATATTCGGAGTTGCTGTTTTGGATGAACAGCAGATGGTTCTGGTACAGCAACAGAGGGTCTTCCTATTTGAGAAGAGTCTTACTTATCCAAGCTAACCATTTTCTGCAGATTTTCATCGGGTTTAGATATAATACTTTTTGCGATATCTGCAATGGTTTCTTGATGTTCAACAGTTGGAGTGGGTGCTGGACAGTCGGTCACTGATGCTGGCAGATATTCGTAATCTGTGAAAATGTTCGGATTGAATGGTTCGATTCCGGCAACTTTAAATCCAGATTTAATGTTTGATTTTGTAATGGCTTTACCGTATGCTTCACACAAAACCGGAACAATAACATTTATATTCATCGGTCTAGTCCTGCTGATTAGCCAGTTGCTGCAAGCCGCATTGTAACACCTCTTCAAAGGTCCATCCACAGATCTGTCCAACGGTTGTAGCTTGCGACTGCAGTGTGGTAAAAACTAAGTATAGTTGATTTGTTTTCTTTTTCTAAATCGAGTGCTGCCACAGATATAAGACTATTGTGGTTGTCTTGCACGAAAAAAACTTGAGAAACTTTTGAACTGTGCAAATGTTTGATAAAATGTTTCAACCACTCGACAAAAACATCTGATGTCATCCAACCAGATTGATTAGCAAATCCTAAGCATCCGGGTGGGCCATCTTTAATCATAAAATCTCGAAACTTCACTTTAGGAAAAGCGAACAGTGATGGTATCGAATTGCCGATTGCATGTACAGCACAGCAAGCTCTCACTAAAGTTCCTCCTTTTGCAGATGTTATGCTACCTACTTGTTTGACACCTTTACTAGCAAAAACTTTAAAAGGCCTTTGTACGGTTTTTAGTCCTGTTTTGTCCACATTGTAAATGCTTTTGGACCAAACTGATCATGTTCTCGCACTTTTTGGAGATATCGAAAAATTGACTAACGGTGAATCTGTTGAAAGCTGTTGCTCTTGCAAAGCTGGTGGCTTCTGAAGCTCGTAAAGATAATTCTTGTATTCTTTTCATACAGATCTGTAACCAATCGATGCCTGCCATTTTGTTCTTAATCAATGAACTTGGACAAATTTTATTATTAGCAACAGCCATTTATTATGCTTATTGGCAAATTGTTTTCGTTGAAAGTCCATAGTACATCTTCGAACCTTGAAGCAAATAATTCGATAAGCAGTCTTCTTCTTCTGTAAAGACCTGTTGTGTATTAAATCTCGGTTAAATGTAACACCCGGATTAAGTCTTTGCTTTTTAACATACCTTTTCAATGTCATACGATCGATACCAACTCTCGTGCAACTTCATTGTTAGGCCTGTTTTTCAATAAAACTTCATACACAGCTGCTCTCATTGTTTCGGGAGGTACCATTCCTCTATTTGTTTTCCGAATCTTTATTCGTCAGAAAAATGACAGTAACATAACAAAGGAATATAAATCGTAATACAAATTTAGTAAATCAATCAATGAAGCAGCATTAACTAAACATGAAGACAAAAACAACCTAAAACTAAATGAGCGAGAAACAATGACATAAATTTAGCAAGTATTTACAAATATAGACGCTCAGAGCAAATTGACAAAGCGCCTGCCACGCACGGGTATCGAACCACAACACCGATTGCGCACCACTGCTCAATAGCCCGATCTTTTTCTTCGATGAGAACAGCATGGAAAACCTGAGACAAAAAACGTTCTATTTTTCGCAATTATCTTATTTAAACGTTTAACCTTTCGTAATGACAGTTTTAAATCCAGCGGCAGCTGATACATACTTATGTCTATTAAAAATTCAACAAAATTAAATCAACTATTATTACTATATCTTGATAAAATCATTTACTTCTTAATTCTTTAGTTAGTTTTAATTATCTAGCAAATAGAAATATTTTTTTGTGTTCCGTGAATGCATTTTAATAGTTATTCTAATGTAATTAAATACAACAAATTATGCGTACTATAATTTTAGTATGGGGCACCTTGATTCTCTGATTAACAAGCCCCGAGTAAGAGAGATCAAGGAACTCCTATAGGTATACATCATGTAATAATAGCTGTATATTGCTGATAAATAATATTCAACGGCGAAATCATATTATAAAGTATACGTCGATAAAAACCTAGCGACTGCAGTTGATATTTTACAAATATTTAACATAGTAATAAAAATATATGAATAATTCTCCTGTTTATCAAAATTTCCTTTTATCGTCAAAATCAAACTTTTACTTCCTAAAATTCGTAAAATCGATTTTTTGACAAAACAACAACGAAAATAAATAGCCAGTAGTATATGCTGATAGTAACTTAAGACGTCACGTAGATATATATATATATATATATATATATATATATATATATATATATATATATATATATATATATATATATATATATATATAAATAAATGATATAGAGCTAAAAAGCAAGCTGCCCCACAGATCAAAGAGCCCCCAACTCCCCTAAAACTTTTTGTTAAAGTTCAACAAAAAGTAGTTTTTTTAATTTATAATTACTTCCGTAAAGGAAGTAGTTAAGATTTAAGTTGTTACAGCAAAAGAAATTCTTTTGCACATTTTTTTTTATTCATTTATTTACCCATAGAATTAAAAAACTTACAAACTTATTTATAATTTAACAAAACTAGGATCGGCGCCACTCGCACAGAAAGAATCTAGTCATTGGAGTGATACCTTAATAAAATAAACAAATAAAGCAAAATTTAGTAATACAGGTAGCAACCAAAAGAAATCAAACCAAAATTAAAAGAAGAACAATGATATTTAAAAAAGCAAGACAATTATAACAAAAAGGGAAAAAAGTGAATTAACTGACATGAAAAATAACGAATGAATGTGATAACACAACGTTAACGATAAAAATGATGATAGAAACTAAAAAAGAAAACGAAAGAATATTTTTAAATATCATAAGACAAACAATAATTATTACTTGAATATTAGCAACAAATATAAAAAGCAACAATAATAAAAATAACAAGCAGTAGACCACAAAAAAAATATTCGTCAACATAAATAATATACAAATGTTCACGTCAATATAAATTATGCACAAAATTACACAACAGTATAAACAAAACATTAAAATTCGCGACAATGTAAAAAGTACACATAATCAGACGGCATTGAAAACAATACACAAAAATAAATGCACGATAATATAAGCAATCCAAATAACATAAATGAATAAAAATTAAAAAATGTTATTTTTGCTTTCTTTTAATAAATTATTAAAGTTTATTATATTTAAGTTTATCGCGAACATTTTTTCTCTTTTAACTTTGCGTTCAGTTCTTCTGTTTATTTGATGTTTTTCTTAGATTTTTATTCTTTAATATTCATTGTTTTCACTTTATTTCACCGTTGAAAAAATGCTTCCTCCATTTGCGATGTCATTGCAAAGTGAATTAATATTGGGAAAAATATTGACAAACATTAGAATAATTTTGCTTGTATGTGCCTGCAAATAAATGACCTGTAAGGTGTTGCAACTAAAACTTCAAGTCTAAAGAAGGAAAAAAAAAATTCCTTATATTAAGTTCAACTGAATAGTTTTATGTTCAATAAAATATGTTTTAATGTATCTGAGAAACATATAAATATATAATCATACATTTATATATAAATATATACAAAAAACAACATTTTTAAAAAATATATGCAGAGACCACTTTAATGTGTTCTATCTAATACAAAAACACAAAATTTGAAATTTTTTTTAATAAAATATATTTTAAGGGCTCCCTCAAGACCCTTGAATATTTAATGAGTCCCTAATATTTTCAAAAAAAAACCTTTTTAAAAGTATCTCAATTAGATACTTTTAAAATCAATAGAATAACAATTCTATATTTGAAATCTATATTATTTTTAAAATTTTTATATAATTTCGCTTCATTTGAGTACCAGGTTGACATATTTTTTAAAACTTTTACTTTTTTATAATATTTTGATACTAGAGGAAATGAAGTTTTTTCTAGTATCTCTTCATAAGTGTACTGGTTGATTTCCTGCTTACTATTATGGATATAAAGAAAGCTTATTCCGCGGGGGCTGATGCAATAAGAAACTACGAGCTTGTCCTCTACTTTTTACGCAAATTGTTTCTTACTTGGTAAGAATATTGAGAAGGATCAGCGGCATAAAACCTATCATTACCACCTAATGTGCTATTGTTTAAGGTAAAATAGCTTTCATCATCCATAACCAAATCCAAGTTTTTATGATTTTCGCACAACTTACGACATTTAGGACGCATAGCTTTCTTTTGCTGATGGCAATGATCTGGATGATTTGTTTTTTTGAAAGTTCAAGTCATTGTTTTTAATATTTGGGAAACTCGAGTTTGACTACAGTTAAAAACTTTAGCTACTTTCTTTTGGGAGCACCCTGACTTATTTTCAAAAAATGCAGCAATCTTTGGAATATTTTTTTTAGTAGCTACCTTAACAATTCGACCACTTCCAACTTTTCTTTGTAGAATCCATTCTATAATTTTACAATTTTATTGTAAGCAGTTGATCTGGGTAAACCCCATTCCATAATTTGCTTAGCAACAAACGCTTTACCTTTTTCTCGATTTTTTTGGAAAAAAGGTGTCCATAGTTTTTTCGAGGTCCCTTACTTTGATCATTTTATTTTCAATATTTAAATAATATTTTTAACTTAACTAAATTTAAATAGATTATAAAATCCTCTTTCAAATAAGTATAAAGGTTTTTTTGCGTGCATAAAATAAATTACATAATAAATGCAATTAAAATTTGTCCGAAAATTTATTTATACGGTGTTAATTATATACATATATATAACTATACTTATTGTTTACTTTTTAAAGCAATAAAATAAATTTTCTATTATAATTAACTTTGAAAAACTTTAAACGTTTTGGTAGACGTTGAGCGAATCGCTATTTATCAACGAATTGGATATCAATACCAGTTTAAATAATATTTAGAATACCAGCTTCAAATGTGTTAATTACTACTGGTTTAAAAAGTTTCAAAAAACGTGGAGTAACGGACTTTACATGACCCGTATAATTACTTTTACTGAATATTATTATGTTACTGGTCATGGTAAGTCTATTCCACACCTACCATTTTGATAATTTCGCTTTGTTTCAATAATTTTTAAAAAAAGAGCAAAATTAAAAAATCTTTCTTTTGGGTTAACGATTAACTTACAATACAGCAATGATTTAATATCTTTATATATGTTATGCCCATAACATCTATAGACCTTTAAAAATGTTTTACTTTGTATTCTAGAAAATTGGAAAAGATTTTTAAAAAATATTAGGTGTGAAAACGAAAGGATTTAAACCCACGCTAAGCACCTTAGCATCTTTGGCATGTTATAATATTATCTTTTAACGCTGTTTAATAAACAAAAGACTTATCAACCTTTAAAAGCGGCATATAAATGTTTTATAAAAATGCATATAAATCACAATTTAATAAATATTGTCGCAATAAAATTTTCAAGTAAAAGTAAATCTGTAACATTTGATATAATTTTTATTAGTTTACATAATTTGAAGTTTATGTCAGATATAAGCATAGAATTTAGTTCACACAGATAAAATACGAATAATGAACGATGGTGGTTTCAAATGGCAAATAGCTTTATAAATTTAAAGATATTTATACATTTATTAACAAATTAACAAAACATAACAATTTTTATTAGTTTTCAATTGTATGTCTATATTGAACAAACACGCAATCTGATTAATCTAAAAAAATTAACCGAATTAAAAAAGGTAGAAATACACCACCGGAAATCAATTTATTTATACATAATAATAAAACAAAATATACAAAGAAAAGTAAATATTTACAAAAAAAATTTAACTAAACTTGCATTATCAATTATTACAAATATACTAACTATAGGTGCAGCGCATTTTTTTATTCAACCACACTCCTCATTCTTTACTTTTTAATGAATTAACATTCTATATTAAAAAAAGGGACGGAATAAAGGATGGGGGGGGGATTGTTGATGGGGAGCTTTTGTCCTAAATTTTAGCCAACACCTTAAGTGCTTTATGAGATATGGGCCCTCTGTTTAACATGCAATAAGCTAAAAAAGCATTGTTAGATGTCTAAATTCATCATGCCTTATTTTTTTCAACAAAAAAAGTATGGCATGATAAAAGAAGGAAAAATATTAAAGATTATTACTTCAAACTAATTTACCTGTTGTTAATGCTTTTTCTGGAGCATTGTTAAAAATAGTCAAAATCTGCAAGAAATGACATTTGTTGCAAAGAAAATTAGCTATTATTCAAAATAAAAAAACATAGCAGCTATAGGTGCAAACAAATTTGATCAGAAAATAAAATTATTCTTACCTTGATTGCGACAAAATAATTTCTTTTTAAGCTAATTTCTTTTTAAACTAATTTCTTAATTAAACTAATTCTTAATTAAACTAGATCTTAATTAAACTAATTCTTTTTTAATTAAACTAATTTTAATAAAATTAGTTTTAGTAAAACTAATTTTAACAAAACTAATTTTAATTTTTAAACTAATTTTAATTTTTAAACCAATTTTAATTTTTAAACTAATTTTAATTTTTAAACTAATTTTAATTTTCAATTAAACTAATTTAACTTAAACTAATTCTTAATTAAACTAATTCTTAATTAAACTAATTCTTAATTAAACTAATTCTTAATTAAACTAATTCTTAATTAAACTAATTCTTAATTAAACTAACTCTTAATTAAACTAATTTCTTAATTAAACTATTTTCTTACTTAGACTATTTTCTTAATTAAACTAATTTCCTAGTTAAACTAGTTCCAAATTAAACTAACTTTTAAATTTAATTTCCTATTAAACTAATTTCTTTTTAAGCTATAAGCTAATGATCAACATAGCAAACTTTAGACAATTAAAATTTACTAAGTTAAAACCATATTTTACCAGTAGACAAAGTGAAAACACGATAGTTGGTAGAGCGGCAAAGTATAACTAACGAATTAAAACAACAACTAAATTTGCAATGCGATGCGTATTATACCTAGTTTTCGCAGATCCTGATATCTTTCAATTTGATTACTATTTATTTCAGCAAGCATATGCTTATCTCTTTCATTTCGACGACAATTTATCTCAGCTATCCTAACCTGGTTTCTTTCATATTGAGAAAGCCTTCTAAATTCACTTCTTAAATTATTAGACATAATTAAGCATCAAAAAAGTGTATAAAAACAATACTTAAAATAATAAAAGTTGAACTTTTATTTTTAGATTAAACTTTGGGTTTTCTTACCTCAACTTATCGAAAATACAGTGAAAACAAATTAAACAGAGCATAATATAATAATCTAATTCTATTCAACCTCTACTATTAGCTTTATTTAAATTAAACGTGTTAAAATAATTTAGCAATGTAAAGATATTATATTTATATCATAAACTTATACTAAAATGGTGAAAAAAGTGATATAATCTTCTTAACTGAATAATGTTATTTTAAAGATGTTAATATTAATTATTGACAAAATATTACAAGCATTTAAATAAAAAAATAAAAAGTAATTGAAAATATTATAAATGTTTTACAGACAAAAACTCGTAAATAAAGCAAATTAAAAAAATTAAAAAGCCTCCCTGCTCAACAAGTACTGCCAGCATTGAACGGTTAAATGTAATCATTCCTCTTAAAATCCCTTTCATTACTTTCAAATGCATTTAGTGCAACAATTTCAATAAATAAATAAAATACAAAACTTATATTAGAAAACCTCTGTTAACAATTTTATATTTGCTTTAAGTAAAGAACTTTGAAATATTAAAACTTCTTGAACTATTTTTGTTTTTTTATATTAATTTAACATTCTAAAGAAAAAAGGTCAATAAACTATATATTTTTTTAAACACATTTTTTCAAGTAAATTTTCTCAACACGTTTTATGATTATACTAACTACAAACAAATTTAATTTATGCGTTTTATCATGCCAGTACACAACTTTTCTGGCATGAACATCATTCTTGCTCTCAAGGAAGCCATATCACATTATAGAAAAGTAAATTACTTGGCTTGCAAGGTCAACACTCTTGCTGTAAACTGAGTAAAATCACAACAAAATGAAACCTTGCAAACAACATAATAACCACATACAAACTATAAACACATAACATTATAACTCATCACAAACGTAGAAACACTTTATATATAATAAATACTTACACACTTACAAAATTTAAACCAATATAACCTTAACTCAC